>NC_142521.1:27935095-27957595 GCF_964205215.1 Stylophora pistillata | reverse complement strand
CATCTTGCATTTGTGGACCTCCACAGTGAAGAAGAAGAGCTTTCTTTTGCGCTGCGTTTTTTACTCCTTTTCCAACGATGAATAATTCAAATGATCGCTTCCATTTCTTCCATCGTGCTCCAACAGTTGTAGGATTCCCGTGAAGATCGAAGCTAGATATTCCACCTAAATCAGTGATAATTACGGCAGCCATCTCAAACTACAATATAGATCCTTCAATCAGTGGTTTTCCTCGTCGCCAGTTGTAGTATCCCGCCCGGATGGTTCGGATCTAACCAATAACACTCGGATTAAACCAACGCACATTAACTCAACAGTTTAATGGTGGACAACGTGTTCTAACCACAACTCTCGCACGCATGCGCCAATGGGTAATACACTACACTTTGTTCTACCCTATTTAACTACGTAAATCCTGCTCTGTCAAGACTACACTTTGCATATTTTTGCATTTTACAAGGATCATATTTCTGCTTTACAATAACCTAGTAATTGATCTATTCTTAAACTTATAGGATGACAGGTCACGTTTCAATGCGCTAGGGTCACGCTTTCTTTTAGTTTTACTACGTTTATCATTAATTTTTGATGAAAAGTCTTAGATCGAGGAGCTTCCATGAAATGTATGAATCAGTGTTTCATCTTAATGGCAATGTCCTATCAGAAAAATGGCGTGCGAGTGTATGGGCACGATCTTATTTCCAAGTAAAAGTCGATTTTAGCTTGCAGCACTTTATTTACTGTAAAGTTCTTTGGGTCGTGTTGTAAAGATCCTGACAATTATATGCTTCGTCCACGCTGCCCATTTCTTACCTCTAAATCAGTCAGTGGTTTCCGTCTTCAATACAGAAATAAATAGTTAACAAAAGTATATGACAATGCTAAAATTCATCTCAACACAAGGGCAAACTCAAATAACCTTCCCTCGTCGATCTCCTTCTCACCACGTGCTCGATAACTTTGAGACTTGGGATTTCGTCCAAATTGTTGCTAGGTAACCTGAGCTCGAAATAACCTCGTGAAACTACGTTATGTGGTGTCCAAAAACTGGACACTGTTCCAACTTTACCAAAAGAGTAAGGAAAAGGTGAAAATCAGAGTTAAAAAAAGTTAAAAAACTGAAAAAATACAAAAAAATTACAGTCTGCACAGTCTGCAGTCTGCGTGATAACATGACCGGTTTGAGTAATGGCGGACGTTGAAACGAAGAAAACAAGTCTTAAAAAAACAGATTTCCACTTCGAATTTTCATTCCAAATTTCGTGAGAATGGTAAGTAGCCGGTAAGGATTCTAAAAAGTGAAAAATCTGGCAAACGCTAAATTTGGTCTCAGTAGCACTTTAATTAAATGTTTTTCTACGTGTCTCTGCGATCGAGATTGCGTTACCTGTGACAGTGCTGAATAACTTATGCACACGCTCTAGGTTTTTGGCGGACTGCAGTGGACATTAAATTAAGAGCCCACAGAAAGCTCAAATTCGAT
The DNA here is from genome assembly GCF_964205215.1 of Stylophora pistillata. Lineage (NCBI taxonomy): Eukaryota > Metazoa > Cnidaria > Anthozoa > Scleractinia > Pocilloporidae > Stylophora > Stylophora pistillata. Next base: position 27,956,112 of record NC_142521.1, on the reverse strand, counting down.
AATAAGTCCGGTTAGATTTCCCGTGTTACGAAGCGAAGAAATGTGACCAAAAAGCGAAAAAAAACGTGATGTCTTCACAAATGGTTTCACAACATGGGGTGTATTCCAGCTGTCAAGGAAACTCTCCTGACATGTCCAAGCGCAGGTAACTCAGGCTCGCTGTTGGTGTCTCGTGCACATGGTTAAATAGAGAGAACATATGGGGCGAGGTTTAGGTCTGGAGATTTGCTTAAAAATGGAAATAAAAATCAATGAAACTTACCATGTGGCGATTTCTTTTTGTCCTTAATATATACACGAAGTTTCGGGAAAAATACTCTTCTTCACCTTTCCTTCATAGCGGGTCTTCCACGCGCGCTTTGCGCGCGTGGGGCAGAGTCCCATACTCATGGAATATGGGTCAACCTCTTTTCGTTTGATTGTCACGTGACTGACAGAGCGTACGTAAGTAAGTACGCACATACGCACGTACGCACGTACGTGCCCTCTGTCATGTATGCTATCACGAAAATATGGCGTCCGCGTGGTCGACCCTCAAAATTTTCAGGTCGGATTTTTCGTTCATTTGCGATCGAGTTAGACCTTGTGGAACTCAGAATGTAAAGTAACAATGTTATAGAATACTCTGCTTGGAAAAGAATGGATATCAAGGTCTTAAAGGTGACAGAATAAGCTCTCGAGTCAACGACACTACGATTCTCTGAGGCGATGCGAATTATGGACGTAAAGTGAAAACCGAGCTTTCGGACTTCAAGCAGGGCCTAGCGACAATTTGACGATTCGATGGCCCGGTGAATATTATTTTCGAGTAACAATGTGTTCAAAAAGTATTGTTTAATAGAAGATTTTGCGTCAAATCGAAGTTTTTTCAGAATTTTCAACATAACGCTGCACAATTTCTGGCCTTGAAGACAAGTGAACAACGATCTAAGCATGATGAATTTTACCGCGTGGGCTTTGTACACGTATGAAATTCGTACGTTTTTCGATTATAACAGCAAATCAAAAACTGTTTTCAATAAATCTGTCGTCCCGAAATATTTCTTGGCCATTTTAGTCTTGCTTCCTATTGATAGATTCCATGGAACTTGAGATCTCTTCACTCACGGACAAATTCGCATATTCCATTTTGAAATATGATCCAAATGCCATTAGCACTCGTGCGAAAATATTTAGCGATTTTTATCTTTCATCTTGATTTTTTAGTTAAAACGTAATATGCACCTATCGCTTTTTTCGTCGGAAATAAGTTCTTTAATTAGTCTTCTTTCGCCGGAGCTTGTTTTTTGGAAAAGATAATTTTTAAACTTTACTGCGCATTGTGTTTGCTTTCTTGGTTTCTCCAAAATTTGTACTTTTCACAGGCACGTGTTACACGTAAGTCTCAATGGGCTTATACTGAATGAATTTTTGGCTAAAAAGATTTTAGTATATCTAAAGAAATTTTATTGCAAATTTTCACTTATTGGGAGCTCCGTTTTTAGGATTGGCTAAATCTATATATTAGTAGAGAGACAAGCGTGTCTCTCCACTATGAAGGAAAGGTGAAGAAGAGTATTTTTCCCGAAACTTCGTGTACACATTAAGGACAACAACAAATCGCCACATGGTAAGTTTCATTGATTTTTATTTCATTTTTCAAGCAAATTTCCAGACCTAAACCTCGCCCCATATTTTCTCTCCATTTAATCATGTGCACGTGACACAAACAGTGAGCCTGGGTTACCTGTGGTCCAAGCTCCAGATAATAAAATTTCCCTGGCAGAATCGGTCACATTTACTGACTTCTACGTTTTGCCGAGGGATAATATCGGCAAGCAACAGTAGCCACCCTAATTCCACTTCACAGGTTTCATACGTTTTTACGCAAGAAGTGATCAACAGGAATACCTGGTCGCGATTTCCGGTGTCGGTGGTTAACTCCTTTGTTCGGAAACAGATAAAATCGATGTTAGCCGTGCTCGATTGATCGAATATGAGCTTTGTGTGGGTTCTTAATTTAATGTCGACGGTCATAATTTGACTTTGTAGACATTTTACAGAATGAAGGCTGATAGTTTCTAAAGAAACTGCTTGGGGCTGCTTCGTCGGTGGGGTAACGAAATAATTTGGATATATCAACAAAGTTGAAATGGTAAATTGGCCACCTTAACGATTACAAAAGCTGACGTTTCGAGCGTTAGCCCTTCGTCGGAGCGAATAGAGGAATTGTGGGTTGTGTGTGCTTTTAAAGGCAGAAAATGGAGCTGCGTTATTGGTGGGAACATGGCAACGAGAAAAACATGAATAAATTAGTGGAATGAAAAGCGTTTGTTGATCCCTATGGGATTTAGACTGCTGGTTTAGACTGCTCATCTTTCAAACCGGCAGGCTAAATCCCACGGGGATCAACGAACACTTTTCATTCCACTAATTTATTCGTGTTTTTCTCGTTGCCATGTGCCCACCAATGACGTAGCTCCATTTTCTGCCTTTAAAAGCACACACAACCCACAATTCCTCTATTTTACAGAATGGTTTGGTGGGGGTCTTAGTTTTCGTAATTACGAAAACTAAGGGGGGTCTTAGTTTTCGAGATTACGAAAACTAAGACCCCTAAATTTACCGCTAAATTTGACCTAAAACTCGGTGGAAAGGATCGGACAGGAGATAATTTGACAGATTAGACCTATTTTGGTTACAATTTGACTTTATATTTCGACGGATTCGATTTTAGGGGGTCTTAGTTTTCGTAATCTCGAAAATTAAGACAGGTCTTAGGTCTTAGGTCTTCGTTTTCGAGGGTCTTAGTTTTCGTAACACCCAGCACTTTTTTCTGCAGTTTGCATCACGATAAATAACAGTTGCAGCGATAGAAAGCAGATCAAAGATCACTTCAATCATTTTTTTTTTAATTCCGGACAAAATTATTCACCAATGTAAACTTAAAGGCAAAGTTGAAAAACATACTTTAATCAGACGTGTCATTTCCACTACCCTGCTAATTCTCTGCAGAAATTTTGCCTCCATCACCCCTCGATGATCAACATCTTGAGTACCCGCATATAAAAGTAGATACTCAAAAATTTCCATTAGGATTATTTGTACATACGGCGAGCAATAACGAATGAACAACGAACACCTTGAACTGGGTACGAAATTCTTGGATTTTCGAAATGGTCGCCATGTTGTGACGTCACGTGGTAACACTTATTCAGCTCCAGTAACGTTAAGCAGTGACATAATTATTTCCGCTTTCAGTTTTTAAGAGTATATGAACCACGAAAACTTTTGGGAAATTTCCCTTTTGATGTGTTAAGGATTAAATCACCCCTCCTTCTAGGCAAGTATACGTCGATAGCTGCAGTGGGACATATCCAAAGTCTTACAGGAAAGCTGAAAAGTACTCGGAAACGCCGAGGTAAGATTTTGGTGGATGTAATTTAATTCACCCCTCTGACAACTTAGCGAAACAAATCTCAGGTGGAATGACAGATGTCAGCTACTGTAGACATTTTTTCTTATTTGGTAAAGTGCCCCTTTGATTGAATTCAAAAGTAGGTGAATTTTGTCAGCTTACAATATAAGCGCGGCTTTCACTTATTTCAGTAGTGTAATTTCGCCCGGAATGTTCTATTCTTCGACGCCGCAGAGACTGTCAAAATTTCGCTGTCGGCGGAGGTGTGATGTTGGCTGCGTTAGGTTTATCCACATTTGCATTGCCACATAAAATTCAAACGGGCATGAATCTGGTCGATGAAAGAAGGAGAACTGAGTTAACATGTTTAGGGCTACACAGACGAGAGATTATCACTTAACAGAGTAAAGTTCTTATTTATTTACATCCCATATTATCAGTCATAACGCTGCAAACCATATGTTCATTCCTCTTTCCTTCGCATGAAGGGGTCAGCTCATGGTTTTTGAAATATCTCAAGCAGGATAGGATAGTTAATTCCAGGCAAAGTTATAAGCTCATATCCTACCTATGCCTCGCGTGAAAAGACGACGAATGACATTATGACTAACTCATGATGTCCACTGTGTCTGTTTTCTTCTTTTGCTTTCCTTCAGACTCCAAAAATACCTGTAAGTGATGCATGTTTCGAACGTAACATAGGAGTGAGGATTTCACGATTTTCAAAGGTAAAAAGGTTGCTTTTAAAGACTAGAAAAAGCGGTCCGAGGGTTAACTAACAAAAACAAAATGGCTTACCTAGTTTCAATCGCTATCAATCGCTAAAAAACACAATAAAGTGGCAAAGAAACGACTGAATGACCTGAGTGTTGCAGGGAAAGCTATTCTTTGAGTTAAAATCTCAAACATGTTTACGCTCAGTCAATGCAAATGTTTTTCTTTTAAAATATTATGTTGTGTAAAGCAAGGATGTACTTGCACTTTGGACTCAAGGCTACAAAGCGGTCGCTGTGTGGTTTGTAGCTATGTTAATTATCATCTTGCGCATTGGAAGCTAAACAGTGAAAGGCAGACCGACACAAAACAGGACTCTGTATTGATAACGTAGTTTTGACGTCTAACCACAGGCGGCCCAAGCTCCAGCTGTGAGATGATCATCTTGTGCAATAAAGGTTGTATGGGAATTTAATACGACCGCTCTAATGAATAAAAAAATACGTCAAATTCTCAATAGCAATACCTCACCTTACTTTCACAGCATATCGCATGCTATCTGACCGCTTATTTTGATGAAAAGAATCCATTTAGCGAGTTGTCCATTTCGAGGTTTTTAACTTACATTAGAAAAGCCCTTTTCTTATGTTCGTTGAAAACCTCGAAAAGGAGATCAAATTAACTCCAAAGGGCAGCATCAATCAGTCACTCTCAATCATAAACCAAAGCTTTCCTGTAAGTACTAGCATGACCAAAGCTTACTTGTAAACCAAGCATAAACTGAAGAAACGACCCATGCAGAAAAAAACTAAACCTTTTTTTCAGAATGTTTCGATTTGAAGTAAAATTGTAGTGAGCAGTTCAGCGGAATATTTACGTATAAACAATTATCCGCCTGGAATAACGTTACGTGACGAAATTATTTCCGCTTTTAGTCTCTAAAATTAGGGGAAACCCCCTCACTTGAGACGTCAAACCTCGCGTGCGTCTGAGCGTGTCCATTTCGATAGTTGCAGTTTAATATTTCCATGGTCTTGCAAAACGGACGTTTTGATGTGGGTTTATGGGTTTATTATAATGTATAATTGGGAGAAGAGTCGGGGACGCCGATCGCATTCAACAACTGTGTTCCAGTCAGGATACATTTTAATTTATGCAGGGTCACGTTAATCGCAGTCGTCTCTAGAGCGTGGAAAACCGCAGATGAAAAACAAATTTAGTTTCAGCTCTTGTCATCAGTCCTAACACTTATCAAACCTTGTGTTCGTTGCACCTTTACCTACTTTACTTAAGACAAGAATAAATAGTTGTAAATTCTGACGGAATGTTGTTCACCAAAACTGACAGTTAGACCCCTTGATTTGGGCAGAATTAATCAGAAACTGTCGACTACACCAAGCTAAAAAGTTTTTCTTTCAAGTCTCATAGAAATAACACTAGTCGTAGTACCTTTATTTAAACTCGGTAAGAAGTCTTCAATAAAAACAATAGCGTTCCAGCCTATCTATTTACAATATTAAATCGATTAAAACCACCAACCATCCGACCTAGGCCTTTTGTCACGAGTTCCGGTTTCAGTTTCTAATGAAGGGGAACCGCCTTTTTCCCAATTGAGGCGAAATTTCCCTGTCGCGCATGAGATGTTCAAACTTCCAGAGCGTTTGAGAAAACCCACTATAGTCCTTGAAACTGGATCCTTTCAAGGGAATTTACACCGTGGACATGTCATATTCCCTTCTGTTAAGCTGTTATTATAACACTTTTCAGCAAAACATGATTCAATACAAGACGAATCAGTGTTGAGGACACTAGCCCAAACTAGTTCACTAATTTCAGAATGATCTTAGATATATGGTTACAATGTTTATCTGTTTTTCTGTATTTCTATTGGTTTTATAATCTGACCTTTCAGCGTCACCACACGCATATAAAAGACAAGTTTAGCGTCCCTTTAGACAGTTCTTCGTAAGTTTTTGAGTAGTCTTGGTAAACTTCCGCCCCTTCGTTTTCTCAACCTCTGGCACAAGCGGGACCGATATGTGAGTATCTTTGTAACTTTGTTTTTCTTGTCAAGCCTTTTCAGTGTCGGACGGCAATATACGAATAGATCAGTATTCCGTTGTGTTGCCGTATTCTCTATTGATTTAAGATTTAAAGGCCAAAATTGTACCAAATACGAGTGAACGCCCACCATTTAGATAAGAACAATGGGCTGTTAACCAGCCATTCTATATTCCGGCTTTGAGCCTTGCCCGGAAGATTTTTATGATGAACACTTGACGTCGCCAAGTCTCCGGGTCTCCAGGTATAAGTGAGGGGAGCCCTCAACCCCCAAGATTGTCGCTTTTACACTTGGGTGGTGAAAACTCCCAATGCGCCTCTACAGCTACACTTTTGTAGCTGTAGTACAGCGCAGAGGAGAGGAAATAAATTTTATTTCGAGTAAATGTAACCGTCCAATTACAGCGCGACTTGATCTTTTTTGGTAGACCGGTGATGCACTGGAGGGCGTTACGCGTCCCTTCAAATTCTATTCGCTAAAATGGTGAACGAGTGAACCTTTCCTACTAAGGCTTTTTCAGAATCGAAAGCGAGCCTTGGGATCTTTTCCCTTTTCCGGTTGAAAGGTTTTCTATCGTGCTTAGGTTAGAGCTTAAATCAAAAGTTAATTTGACAAACTCTTGGTACCATTGAAAATGTTTGTGAAACGTTTCCCATAATTAAAATTACTGGTGTACGTACTCGGGCAGCGTAGCCGTTGTCCAGGGGAACCATAAAAGCAATTACTTTATTTAGAATATATGAAAATCATATGTGTGCACCGCGGTTTTAAGAAAGTGATCCTCGCAGTAATGAACACTACGTAAGTAGTGATGAAAAAAAGAGGCCGCAAAAAAATTCAGCCCTGTACAGGATTTGAACCCATGACCTCTGTAATACCATTACAGTGTTCGACCAACTAAGCTAACAAGCCAGTTGTGAGCCGGTCATTATGTTGGTTTGTATAAGTGAAGTGATGAATCAATTACTGAGGATATCTGAAAATTGATGCACTTCAGTTTTAGGAACTGTATATGAAAGCGATCGTCACAGTAGAGAACACTAGTTAAGCAGTTGTGAAAATAAGGCCTGAGAAAACCCGTACAGGCCTGAATTTTTTTCAGGAAAATGTTTTGCTGTGTCAAAGTATTGAATTTTGTGCTGTTATATATAATCATATTAGTCAGCCGTTGGTCACATTGTGGCTGATTGATGTTGCTGTTAAGGACTAAAATAGCGTATGCTTTTTCTATAGGTTGACAGGTCATGTGACTTATCTAACGCTAATGCGCCAAGATCGTTCTGCTTACTCTGAATGAGAGAGGTAAATTGTAACTCATACTCCACGTTACTAACCCTGTGGTGGGTTAAATAGATGATAATAGTCTTAATTTCCCAAATGCGCTCCTTGATTTTTCTCTCTCTGGGAATTTAATTGTCCGTGAAAGCCTTGAAGTTTCATTGAGAAACTATTGTGGCATTCTCAGCTGTCTTATTTGTTTTCGCCCATTAAGGTATACTCTCTGAACCTGATCAGGTTCAAATGTTAAAATTTAAATTTAATCAGTTCTTCTTGGTATAATCATAGTAAATCCAAAGGAGGATGGAGCCAATAGTTGATGATACAAACTTCAAATTTGGTTCTTTTGCAGTAATGGCGGAAGACGGTCAAGTGAACGTTGCTGACGGGAAATCTACAGACGGTAGGAGGGGAAACAGAATACAATTCGTTTAAAAGTTTCTCATACTTATCATTTCCAGATTGGTCAGATTGCAGCTTGATTAAGAAGAACAGTGTTGGATACTTTTGACCAAGCATGATGAAAAATGAAAGTAGGCTCACTTGGGAAATACTTGCTAATCGTCTAAGCTGCTTGAAACATCCTTTTCTGAAGGTCAAAATAAAGACGTATCATAACCTTGATGTCTGACTGTATATCTTACAGACGCAACAGAAGTTCAGCCTGAATTACCGTCAGACAGTACATCACAATTCGATGATGCTACTTTAAAAGGCAGGAATAACTACAAGAATAGATACAACGTATTTAACTTGGTCACCGAGTCACCTAATTGATTAGAATTCGACCCTCTTAAGCATGATGATAAATGAAACTAGAATCACGTGGGAAATAATCAAGGCTAAAAGTTTCTAAAGAAACTGTGGTGCTGCGTCGGTGGGGGGTAACAAGGTAATTTGGTTATATCAACTAAGTTGAAATTGTGAATTGGCCACCGTAACGAATAAAAAAGCTAACGTTTCGAGCGTTAGCCCTTCGTCAGAGCGAATGGAGGAATTGTGGGTTGTATGTGATTTTATATGCAGAAAGCGGAGCTACGCCATTGGTAGGAACATGGCAACGAGAAAAACACGAATAAATTAGTGGAATGAAAAGCGTTCGTTGATACCTGTGGGATTAAGAGTGCCGATTTGAAAGATTAACTTTTGCTCAAGAGTTTTGCGGCTTTCCGTGTTGCCTAAATGCAAGGAAAGACCGCAGATAGCCATATGTTGTTTAGAATGATTAGGTAAATTAAAGTGTCTAGCGACTGGTTTAGATGCGTCCTTGTCATTCCTTTCCACGTCGACAGTCAGCACTACAAACGTCACAGAAGGAAAATTCCGACCGCATTCCATTCACTCTCACGTTTCACCCTCGCAACCACTCAGTTAAATCCATTATTCTTAAAAACTTTAAATTACTTTAAAACGATCCAGAGACTGGCACTATCTTTTCGCAACTTCCACTTATTTTATTCAAACGCGACTAAACCATAGGCAATTTTTTGGTCAGAAGTTCATTCAAAAACTAATGACCAACCCAGCACTTTTAAATGCGCTCGCGCACGATGCAAAACTTGTCCCTTCATTCACAACGCTGAGAAAATATCGGGACCCAAGCGATCCATTAAGATCACCGATCACTTCAAGTGCACCTCCGCCAACGTTATCTATTGCATAACTTGCACTTATTGCAAAAAGTTATACATCGGCGAAACAGGAAGACGAATAGGTGACCGATTCCGAGAACACCTTCGCGACATGGAAAGGAATGACAAGGACGCATCTAAACCAGTCACTAGACATTAATTTACCTAATCATTCTAAACAACATATGGCTATCTGCGGTCTTTCCTTACATTTAGGCAACACGGAAAGCCGCAAAACTCTTGAACAAAAGTTAATCTTTCAAATCGGCACTCAAATCCCACAGGTATCAACGAACGCTTTTCATTCCACTAATTTATTCGTGTTTTTCTCATTGCCATGTTCCCACCAATGGCGTAGCTCCGCTTTCCGCATATAAAACCACATACAACCCACAATTTCTCCATTCGCTCTGACGAAGGGCTAACGCTCGAAACGTCAGCTTTTTTATTCGTTACGGTGGCCAATTTACTATTTCAACTTAGTTGATATAACCAATCACCTGGGAAATAGTCTTGGAATGTCTTTTTTTTTTTTTAAGTGCAAAGGTTTAAATATGAACGGAATGCTTTGTTTCTAGCCACAGAGAAACGTCAGGTCAGATCTGGTGACTTGAAACTAAATTTAGCAGATGATATTCAGGCAGGTAAGGAAAGTAGGCCTATTTGTATGATTAATTGTCATGTTACAGTGTCTTGTTCTTGAATTGAAAGCAAATGTATTTCAAAACCGAATTTCTACTACTTAGAGAATACTTTAGAAGAAGGAACCAACTGCTGACAACTTCTTGAGAGCTTTATTTTTCGGAGAGTGCGGAAGACTGAATTCAATCCCTTTCGGCCCAGAAAGAACTAAATACCGTTTATCCTCTTCTTGCCCTTGGGCTCATAAAGTCATGCATAAGGGACGACCAATGCAATCTTTCTTTCGCTCTTTTCCTCAGTGCCTGTCATTAAGAGACTGCCACCGTCTGCATCTCCTTTTCTATACTCACTCCTTAGGTCTCTTGGTTTTCCTTTCACTCCCGTGTCGATTAGAGTCCAGTATATTTTGTTGATAAGATCAATTTGAATATGTCTGTTTAATAAAATAGGAAGTCGGTACCGTGGTATAAGGTTGGAAGTCTTTATTAATCAGCGACCTTAAATCATCTTATTTCTCTGCAGACTACATTCTACTTTTAGTGTTGATGAAAAAAGATATATCAAACACTTGAGATAGAGTTTGACCACTTCTCCACTGAACACCTCGATTCACGTTGTTTAAATCATTTTGCCAGTGTTTGTCACTGTTGGAAAGACTTTCCATCATATTTGATACATTAAGTCCTGAGTGTGGCTAGTGCGCCATCGAATGAAAATAGCAAAGTTGGTTTTGAAAGTATTGTTTGAAACAAAGTTCATCTTAATCTTGGTCTAAAACGTTGCACAACGCAACCTTTAGTTGTATAGCTAAAATATTATAGCTAAGATATATGATAACCTTGATGTTTGACTGAATATTTCTCAGACGCAATAGACGTTCAGGCTGAGTTACCGTCAGACAGTACATCACAATTTGATGATGATACTTTAAAAGGTAAGAATGACAACCACAATAGATACAACATATTCAATATAGTCCCCGAATCCTCGAATTAATTAGAATTCCACATCCTTATTGCCAGAGGAACATGCGAAGGGACTTGGACCGAATATTTTGTTTGTCAAAAACACGACTTTAGCTATGGACAGTTAGGCCAAACTGCAGCTTTCCAAAATACATTACAAAGCTGTATATCTTGAGATAATAGCCTTTACGTCTCTCTTGAATTATGATGTATATTATAGATGTTTGCTGCTTTTCTGTTAGCGATAGCAGAGGTGTACTTAATGGAAGGTGATAACGAGTACAATAAAGGAGAGGCTGACAACGCGGTACACTTCTATACCGAGGGACTGCAAGTGAATTGCAATAACATCCAAGTCAACGCCGCCCTCTATAGCAACAGGGCAGTAGCTCAATTGCTTTTGGGTAAGAATTGAACATCCGTTCCTAACATTCCAGCTCTGTATTTATTTTTGTATGAGTTTAACATCATAATTTACAATTCGAGTTGTGCGCGGAAGGAACGCGTTTGCTGCTTTGCGAGTCGAACTACGCAACCTCAATGAAGGTAATATGGGAAGCTTAACCAATTTAGGGAGTTTTGCTAAAGGGAACATAAGTCAGACAGAATGGATGTGATTGAGAGGTACTTTTAGTAAAGTACTGACTTAGAGAAGTCCATCGCACGGCCCTGTTACCAGCTACACGCGTACTGACCGTACTGCCCCAATCAATTAGTATACCGCTAAACCAACAGACAGTGTGTTACATACCCGTTATAATCAATGGTAGGAAGTGAAGCTTTAACTATTGCATAAAGAAAACTCCCAATATCATATACGTAGACAAAATGTTGGGAACTCACATCCTCCCATAAGATAAAGTCAGGTAATAGAATTTATCGCCAACTTGGCAAGCTTGGTGTGCTCAATGAGCAATGTGAAAATGTTTATGCCCATTCCAAGGGATAAAGGATTGTACTCAACGTACTCACTCGGAAATATTTTGTTAGGAAATTATCAAGAAGCTTTGGATGATGCTACAGTTTCTGTTCAGTTGGAACCAACTTTCATTAAAGCCATAGAAAGCGGTAAGCTCAGTCTTTGCATTTCCTAAGATATGCAGAAGTTTCTTCGTTTTTACTACTATGTATGTCTGAAAGATTGTACTTCAGGCTAAGTGACCATGCAGACAAAAAGTTTGTGCCAGGAATCATCATTGTCTTGTTTTACCGATTGAAAATCTAATTTTATTGGTTTAAATTTGATTTCGGTTTGTTGAACCCTCCTCCAGATCTAAATTGGAATTGCCTCTAAGTAATCACATGATTTCGAGTGCAATTTGAGATAAATCAACGCCAGTAAATTTTCAAAGTCTAATGCAAGCCTTTATAAATTATAATGTCATAAATGTTATTATTGTTTATTTGTTTAGTTGTTACCATTTAGTTATTGCTTGAATGTGAGGGAGTCATTACATTCTTGAATCGTCTTTCTCTTGTGGAACAGGGTACCCATGGATATGTGGGATGCGGCAGATTGTCTGCTTTGCATGTAAACAGCACGATCTTCTATTATTATTATACAACCTCTATTCTGTTTAGTGCTTTAAAAATGTGCTTTATCAGTAGCCACATTCGGTCTCAGACCTCCTATTTTTCACCCCACGTCAACTTTTTGCATTGTTTGAAATTAATTGACGTGTTGTCGGCCAATGGCCACGCTGAAATTTTTTCCCGTATGTCAGTAAACAAGAAATTCTTATAGTCATGGTGTGTTTTAAGGTTCAAGTTGTAAGTACTGATAGTTTCATCCAAACACTGGTCCCATTTTCACGTTCCTTCACCAGCATATCTTTCCGACTCGGTCCCGAGTATTAATTTTATTTTGACCACTTTCACAACTAGAGAGTATTAAAGTTAACCACAAAAGTACAACTTTGGGTGTTTTGAGCCTATGCAATGGAAATAATTATGAATATAATTATTAATATAATAATTGATTATTAATCACAATTACAATCATAAATATTCAACTTCCTCTTTTTTAGGGGCTAGTGCATGTGTCCAACTTCACTTCTATCAAGAAGCCATTGACTGGTGTCAGAAAGGATTGACAGTATCCTTTGATGAATCACTAAAAGGTCATATCGCATATGGAGATTTTTGTTACTCAGTTACCTGAAGTAAACGGTTCGCATATGGTGTTGAATGTGACGAATATAAAGACTCGAGTTACTCGATAACTTGTAATTTAGACGGTCAACATGTCCAACAACGGATCTCATCTTAAACAGTCTTGGGTTCAAACCTTCTAAAGTAATATGGTCCTCAATTATACCATAACTGTAACGCTCTTATCGTGATACTCAGTAGGTGCTGAACAATCCCGAATTCTTATCATGAACTACCTTAAGTCTAAAAAAAGAGTTCCGTTAATGCTTATACCTACTACAGGAGTTGAGCCCTGTTGGACAATGTCTTTATCTAGATTGGTGACTTTAAAAAACCCCCGTGTCTTCCCTTTCTTCATTTTACTTAGAAAACAGATTTATAAGAAAAACCAGAGACTAATCAGAAGCACGGATGCATTTTTGCCCAAATGTTGAAACGGAGGTTAGAGAAATATTGTGTCACGAAAGATTATGGCCGGGAGTTAATGAATAGCTTATGAGAAGCTTACATGGTAAATGTGCGGATACCTCCGCTCATTTGTTGTGGCAGTAGAGGTGGTAATGGCACTGGTAGCAGCGCAAGCACTAATTTTTTTTCGAGTAGTTGGTATTGATATTAACAGTTCTCTACGAAGTGCAACTGGGGGTAGCAATAGCGGGGAATTGGAGAGCTTGCAATGATGGTGGTACTGGTAGTTTTGCTTGAGGTGGCAGTAGTGGTGGCGCTAAAGATGCTAATGGAGATAATACTGTCTATGGAGCTTTTAAGGGCGATGTTGGTGTAATAGCGTCACTGCTGCCGCTGCTTCTGCTTCTGCTACTACCACCACTACTAGTGATAGAAGTAGTAGAAGTTGTTATCAGCTCTCGTGGCATATTTTAGTTACACCAGAGTGAATGCTGGCATGAGCCTGGTTAAGTTTGAATTTTTTTGGTGCAGAAAATCTGAACCGAGACTCCTTTTACGAGATAAATTATTTGACTTGATCTTGTAAAGATCGAGAACAACAAGAGATTACTTGATTTGTGGACTCAATGTGTAAATGAGCAAACTGATGGGACAGATGAATCAGGAAGTAAACAGGAAGTAAAGACTAACCTTGACAAATACAGCGCGAAAAGCGAGGTAAGTGAACAGTTACAGCATTAACTTTAATATAAACGCAGCAAGACGTAACACGGAAAGAGACGTTCGATCGGTGTGATTCCGTGCAAGAGGACCAGTTCGATGTTTCCATAGACATAAGAAAGCAGTTCTTATGTTTGTGATGTCAGGTGTATGTTCATAATCTGTGACATTTCGGCAGCTGTATTTCGCCGAAGTCGTTGCCCAAGCGCTTTTCTCTTATAATTTTTTCACTCTGACACTTTTTATTGACTATTTAGTATAATTATTCTATTTTCTCAGACCCCAAAGTTAACTTTACTGACCCTTGACTTAAAGAAAAAAACATAGAGGAACGACCACAGGGTAAAAACCATTTTCATCCGGAAAAAGCTCAAAGAGAAATGTCCTCAGTCCACACCCAACTGGTTTGGTTTAATAAATCGAGAAGCACCATCTAGGCGCACAAGTCTGGCTTATGTAACTGGCCATTAAAAATCAAGGAAATTGAGAATAGGTAACCCAAGGGGTAAATAGATGAGTGAAATATTTCTAACTTCAAACCATAGGAGGAACAAATCAACAATGAACTACCTCAAACAGCTGTCCAAAGGGTCCTCCTCTATGCCATTGAAGTGGGGGACAAATCTTTAGAAGGAATGTGTTACTGCAGTCTCGGCAATGTTTATCAAAGCGTAGGAGATTTCCAAAGAGCCACTCAGTACCATGAACGCCATCTAAAAATTACCAAAGAAGTAGGAGACAAGGCTGGAGAGAGAGCGAGTTACGGCAGTCTCGCCTATGCTTATTATTGCCTAAGAGATTTCGAAGGAGCCATCCAGTATCTTGAACGTCATCTAAAAATTGCCAAAGAAGAGGGAGACAAGGTTGGAGAAGGAAAAAGTTACGGCAATCTCGGCATTGCTTATCGTTGCCTAGGAGATTTCGAAAGAGCCATCCAGTATCATGATCAGCATCTAAAAGCTGCCAAAGAAGTGGGAGACAAGGCTGGAGAGGGAAAGAGTTACAGCAATCTCGGCAATTGTTATCACAACCTAGGAGATTTCGAAAGAGCCATCCAGTATCATGAGAGTCATCTTAAAATTGCCAAAGAAGTAGGTGATAAGGCTGGAGAGGGAGCGAGTTACTGTAATCTCGGCAATGCTTATCACAGCCTAGGAGATTTCGAAAGAGCCATCCAGTATCATGAGCATCATCTGAAAATCGCCAAAGAAGTGGGAGACAAGGCTGGAGAGGGAAAGAGTTACTGCAATCTCGGCAATGCTAATCGTTGCCAAGGAGATTTCGAAAAAGCAATCCAGTATCATAAACGCCATCTAAAAATTTCTGAAGAACTGGGAGACAAGACTGCAGAGGGAGCGAGTCACGGTAATCTCGGCAATGCTTATCACAACCTAGGAGATTTCGAGAGAGCCATCCAGCATCATAAACGTCATCTAAACATTACCAATGAAGTTGGAGACAAGGTTGGAGAGGGAAAGAGTAACGGCAATCTCGGCAATGCTTATCAAAGCTTAGGAGATTTCGAAAGAGCCATCCAGTATCATGAACGTAGTCTAAAAATTGCCAAAGAAGTGGGAAACAAGGCTGAAGAGGGAAAGAGCTACGGTAATCTCGGCAATGCTTATCACAGCCTCGGAGATTTCGAAAGAGCCATCCAGTATCATGCCCGGGATCTAAAAATTGCCAAAGAAGTGGGAGACAAGGCTGGAGAGGGAGCGAGTTACAACAATCTCGGCAATGCTTATGAAAACATAGGAGATTTCGAAAGAGCCATCCAGTATCATGAACGTGGTCTAAAAATTGCCAAAGCAGTGGGAAACAAGGCTGGAGAGGGAAAGACGTACTGTAATCTGGGAAATGATTATCAAAGCCTAGGAGATTTCGAAAGAGCCATCCAGTATCATGAGCTTCATCTAAAATTTGCCAAAGAAGTGGGAGATAAAGCTGGAAAGGGAAAAAGTTACTGTAATCTTGGGAATGCTTATCAAAGCCTAGGAGATTTCCAAAAAGCCATCCAGTATCATGAGCGTCATCTAAAAGTTGCCAAAGAGGTGGGAGACAAGGCTGGAGAGGGAATGAGTTACTGTAATCTCGGCAATGCTTATCAAGGCCTTGAAGATTTCGAAAGAGCCATCCAGTATCATGAACATCATCTAAAGATTGCCAAAGAAGTGGGAGACAAGGCTGGAGAGGGAAAAAGTTACTGCAATCTTGGCAATTCTTATTATTGCCTAGGAGATTTCGAAAGAGCCATCCAGTATCATGAACATGATCTAAAAATTGCGAAAGCAGTGGGTGACAAGACCGAAGAGGGAGCAAGCTACGGCCATCTCGGCCGTGATTATTGGGGGTTGGGCGACCTAGAAAAAGCCGTCAACCTGTACCATTCTTGTATAGTAATCTTTGAAGCTATCCGAGCCAGTATGCGATTCAAAGATGATTGGAAGATTAGTTACCGCGACATGAAAAGCAACGCATATACTTGTTTCTGGCTTGTTCATTTAAAAAAAAATCAAATTTTAGATGCACTTCTATGTGCTGAACAAGGACGTGCACAGGCGCTCAATGACCTTATTCGCTTTAATTATTGGTCGGAAAAGGCACAAGTTCGCCCTCACACACCAACAAGTTTTGATTTTGAGATTCTTGTTGGCGGTGCTGTAAATATAGTTTTTATGGCGGTAGATGATATGGAACGCAAGATCTACTATTGGTTTATAAACCGCTTTCAAGATATTCAATTGAGAAGTATTGAGATAATTAAGTATGGCCTGTTCAAAGATGTCAATACCTTTATTGGAAGCTTACTAAACACAGCGTCAAGAGAGTTTAAAAGAGGTGTTATTAAATGCGAAAATCGTTCTCTTGATGAGCCCCGCAAAGAAGAATTTGTGAAGGAAAGGTCAGGTCATGCTGATATCTCTTCTGAATGCTCACCACAGAACGCAGCATTACGAATGTTGTATGACGTTATCATTGAGCCGATTGCTGATCTCGTAGATGGCAATGAACTTATCTTTGTTCCTGAGAGCTCACTGTGGCTAGTCCCTTTTGCAGCATTGATGGATTCCGAGTCAAGTTACCTCTGTGACTCTTTCCGAGTTCGAACGATTCCATCCCTGACTACTCTGAAGTTGATTAACGATTACCCAGATGACTTTCACAACAAGACAGGTGCATTACTCGTGGGTGATCCGTGTTTGGGGGAGGATCTTTTTAGGGAGTTGAAGCTCGGTCCACTGCCATGTGCAAGAAAAGAAGTAGCGATGATCGGAAGAATCCTTGGTGCTGATCCTCTTATTGGTGAAGAAGCAAAAAAAGATGAGGTATTGAGACGACTTCCCTCTGTTGCGTTAGTGCACTTTGCAGCACATGGCCGAATGGAAACAGGCGAGATTGCTTTAGCCCCACGGAGTACTTGTTCATCACAGCCCTTTAATGAAGAGGATTTTATTCTAACAATGAAAGAGGTGTTGGATATTCAGATACAGGCAAGGCTGGTTGTGCTAAGTTGTTGTCACAGTGCTCATGGAGAGATTAAGGCCGAGGGAGTGGTTGGAATTGCAAGAGCGTTTATGGGTGCCGGCGCTCGCTCTGTTCTTGTGTCGTTGTGGGCAATTGATGACGAGGCTACTCTCGAGTTTATGAAACATTTCTATGAAGAACTGCTCACTGGGAAGCTGGCCAGTGAAGCTCTTAACCAAGCTATGAAGAGTATGAAAGAGTCTGAAAAGTTCAGCCATGTGAAGTACTGGGCACCCTTTGTGCTCATTGGGGATGATGTCAGACTGGAATTTGATTAAAGATAAGTCTTGGATATTGTCAAATGTAAGTAGGCCAATATTAATTGATGATATGCTTTGAAGTAAGCCCAGAGCATGTTTACATGAAGGTAGGTAGTCTTGCCAAGGTATAAGTTTATGCCATTCAATTTTAATGAGAGGGCGGGTAACTGGAATGGTTCACATGTCTTTTAAGATGAAATGTTTTTAGTCACGGAATCACAATGTATAATTTGAAATGAGCAGCAAAATGAGATCCAAGTTTAATGGAAGGCTTTGACCAGAACTTTCCCAACATAATGACACGACAGGAACTTCAGTTTGTGTTCAATGTATATCAAAATGTGTCGATGCAAAATTGGCTTGTCTGACGCTAACCCCATGGATTTCTGATACTTCTATAAATATTGGTGTGTAAAACAAGTTTAATGCTTTAGGAATGCATTTAAACCTGTGTAAAAATTGATGTTTTAAATTGACGTTTCTGATCTTTTTTATTTGTTTGTAGAAAAGACGAGATCCTTGCTGACGGCTTTTTGGCAATTTTTTGTCTCTAACTTCTCCGGTGACGAGAACTTCTTGGGTATCTTAAGCAGTGTAGCTTGGCTGTCAGTGAAAAAAAAAAACCATATGTTTGGTTAGGCCTATAAGGCGAAATTCCTCGGTCCAAAACTTTATTTTCTTAATGCATGATATAAATTCACCACAGTAAAATAGTATGTGAACTACGGTAGATTGTACGTTTGACTTCCATTTGAATTTTGCTCAGGGTTAGGGATATTTGTAGAACTTAGTAGTCTATGTCGCTAGTAGGTCATGTTGGTGATTTTTTTTTTCAATTAGAGTCTTACAATTGTTTCAATTTCATTGAAAAGTTTCATTCATTTTGTGATTGCAATTTTCCTTCTTGCTTATTAACAGCACTGAAGTAGTTCCTAAGCAAATTGAACTTTAAAAGTTTGTAGTACGTTACTTATATATTTTTTAGTTTTTATAATAGATTTTTATATTACGTCAGTTGATTTGAGTTGCATTTTTCTTTCACCAATGCCACTCTTTAGGGCATTTTTTTCAGCGTGTCAGGTAGAGTGATTGACTCAGAAAGTTATTGTAATCTCTTTAGTTACTTTTTTATCTTGTGAAAATAAAACTCACTTAAAGAAGATTTTTGTTCTAGACCTGATGATGGACCTCTGCCCGGTATCATCTTGTGAAGAGAAAATCCCAAATAATGAAAGATTGGAAAGTCAAGCGCTGTGATTTTCTTGAGGGATGCTCTTACGAATTGATCATTGTTAACAGCACCTGCTGCGATATTGGAGGGATTTTTTGAGGGGAACTCAAATACTTTCCTTGTCTCTCACTCTTTACGAGCTTGGAACAGCCTGTTATTTTCTCCTTCTCTCATTTGAGTCATTGAAGACGTCGTGAATTGTTTTAAAACATGTAACGGAAGAAAGGTTAGCTTCGTAAACACCAAGTCTTCTTTAAAATATATCAGGAAGGTTTTAGGGTATGACTTAAGCGTGCGCAATTGCTGCGAAAAACATCTTAAGTTCAAGGCCTGAACGATGCTCTAGTTCTTTTATACTTTTCTAAGTTACCTTAAAAGGAGTACGACATAGTCACCGCAGAGGAACAAAACTTTCATCGAGATCGCTTTTGACGCGTCATTTTATCGAACGATAACCTACATGATCCCAAAAATAGTAAATATTTTCAACCCCGGGATAACATGTGAAACTGTAGCGTGATCGTCCGGGTGAGTGTAGTCCTGAGAAGGCCTTTTGTCGGTGGTGGTGACTGATGTTTCAACAACCACTTTCACTGACTGACTCGGAAAGCCGGTTTACTAACAGACTCCTTTGAACAGGTGTCAACTGCAACCGGCACCATACAAACGACTCATTTACGACATTAACATTACAAACGATCCGCACAGAACGACCTGACTTTACCGACGGATCGAAATAGACCAATCCCGACCGACTTACGCCACTTGAGTCTTACAGCCCATAACATTACGGCAAAACTGACCAATCATTTTACACGAACTGGACTACGAACATTCTATTGACAACAACTATTCATTTATTTGACTCCAACGATGACTTCCGCACAGGTTGTCGAAACGTCAGTAACCACCACTGACAATAGTCCTTCTCAGGACTACAATCACCCGGACGATCGCATTACACTTCCAAATATTATTTTACATTAAAAAAATTTCCTCTGGATGCAAATATTTTAGCAGCCTTACCAGATCTTAGACATTTTGTCATTTGACCCTCAAAGCTTTGTAATTTGATGAAAACCCGTCATGTGATAAAAAAATTCGGGAATATGTTGAATGGTCCAGAGGTTGCATACTTCAGGGTGACTTTTGTCCAAACGCTCAAGTGCACATGCAGCACAAGCTGCTACAGTGTTCTTCTGTGTAGTTTGTGTAATGTAGTAAGAGCAGCGCTTTTTTAAAGTCAAAGTCTCTGACGTCGCAGTTGTCACATTTATTTGGAGTATAGCTAAGTTAAACGATCTGGAACTGTCTTAATTGTCAACTGCCTATTGAAGGCAAATAAATGCCCGCATCATTCATTGCCTAACTGATGGCTTGCACCCTTGTGAGAAAAACTGACTTCCAAATTCACTGCATATGATGTACGGTTAATTGTCATTATGATATGGCATGATATATTTGTTCGTATTTCTTAAAAATCAAGATAACCTAATTGGAAGCAAATTTTTTCCCGTTAACCTTTTTGAGCAATTCTTATAGAAAGCCGACCGCACGTCGCTCGGGTTTCTTTTATCTACAGTTTCTACTCTAGGAAAGATTAAATCAAATGTAATGACAGAGAAGCCGAAGAACAGTGCCTATGCCAGGAACAATAATTTATACCTTCTAATCACACTTGACATTTCTCGATGAGTTGTTTTACGCGCACAAGGATAGTCTAGAAATGTTATCCTTCTAGTGGTTAACAACGTATCCTCTTTTCAATGTATAGTAAAGTCCTTTTGTCTTATCTTAAGTTTCTTCAGAGATACTCTCTTCAACTTTGGTCATAAATCAAAATTCCTGTTTTTGAGAGACGAGTCATTGCTTTTGACTCTTTATTCAGGTCTTCAATTACTGGGCTTTTTAAGGACCATTGGTCACCCTGAGTGTACAACAAGTGTATATGTATCTCCTCTGTCCGCGAGCATCGTTTTCTTCCAGACTGAAGCCTTGTAAGAATTCTCTCCTATCACAATGGACCTCGGGGT
>NC_142521.1:27885095-27930095 GCF_964205215.1 Stylophora pistillata | reverse complement strand
ATAAGAATACTAAATATGTTAATATAAGTGGCGTAACCAATTGCAAAGAAGCAATGCGGCGAGCACTAAAAAAGGAAAGGCCCACTTTTTACTACGACTGTATACCGTAACAAATTCCCAAAACAAGGCCTTTGGAGCCCGAAAGAACAAATTAGCAACAAAATCCCTGGAGGGGCCCTTAAATGATATTAATCATAATAAGATCACTTGGCAGGGCCTCTGAGTCCAATCCACACCTAAAGGGCCGACAAAATCCAAGAAAAGGGCCTTTGAACGATCAATTAGTAGCGCCTAATTTAAGATGGAAAATTAACTATAGCAAATTCTATTTTTTGAATGAAATTCCTTTCTTTTATTCAAACCATGGGGTGCCAAAGAGAACAACTGAGCACTCCACTAAGCCTCTTTTGTGATCAACAGCCTATCGATCTCTGCAGAGCCACTAGGGGCCTGTACCTGATCAATGCATTGGAACGAAAAATCGTCCAGGGTGTGTGGGGTTTTGTTGAAGGGTATCGCTACTTCACAAGTTGTTTTGTTTGTGAGCAATTCTTTGAGATTTGTTGTTTTGTTTTTGAACAATTCTTTGAGGTTTTTCGATCGACGAAAAGATGGTATGATAGAACTTCGAGGGAAAAGTTCTTTCAATTTGGGGTGAGATTGCAAAATAAACAAATGCTTTTTGATTATGTTGCCTACGTCGGGCAAGTTAGGATTAAATGTAGTAACAAATGGAAATAGTTTCTTCGCTTCTTTTCCACGAGTCCTGGGTAAATTATGTCTAGGGATGGCGGAGGCTTTGGAGAATTGTTTAGAAACTAATTTAGAAGGGTAACCCTGGTTAACAAGGTACTCATTGTACTCAGCTGTTCTCTCGGCAAAAAATACTTCTTCAGAGCAATTTCTTTTCAATCTTGTGGCTACTCCAAAAGGAATAGCCTTGAAAACGTGCTTAGGATGGCAGCTGGAAGGCGGAAGATATAAATGGCTATCTGTAGGTTTGGAATAGACGTGTGTCCTGATAAATCCATCGATAAGATGTAAAGTGAGATCAAGTACGTGGAGCCCACGCTCAGAAAAAACTAGCTCAAACTTAATAGCAGGATACAGAGAATTGAAGTAATCAGTAAATTGATGCAGGGCAGGAAGGCCCTGCTGCCAGAGATCAAATACATCGTCTCGATATCGCCACCATAAGGAAGGCTTTATCGGACCAGAAAACTTGGGTTTGTGATCAATTTCGCCCATGGCTAGATCGGCATGGCTACATATTTTAATTATAAGGGTTAGAATGTGCGCCTTCGAAGGATCATGACCGACTCGACAGGGTCGGCTTCAATACGAGCATCCCTCGCCACCATGGTAGCAAGTTCACTCTTTTTCGAAAATTTGCTTTGGGAAAGATAAGGCATCTACGGGTATGATTTAAGTGTGAGAGAGAGATACTTCGGAGAAATACTTCATTAGTATGTACATGGTAGCCATTGGCTAAATTGCGGACAATAACTGTGTAGCTAAAATGTTCTATAAAATAATGGAGATAAAATGTTCCGTAAAAAAAAATACAACCTAAAATACATTCTTATTATTGTTAATTAAATTACAGTGAAAGTTAATAAAACTGTTCTTGGTGCGGTTGGTTTTGTAACTAATATCAAACACTCGGCTATGCCTTAAGTTGTATTTAGGGGAATGTCTTGGGGGAAGCAGGTGGTGTAGTTTATGCTCTTTGTCATGTAAGATTTTATTAAAAAGTGAATTGCATAAAAAACTGTCATGATCGAAAAGTGAATCCAAGTCCAAAAATGCTAACGATTCGTTGTAACATAAGTGAGGGAAAATAATTGATAGAGCTCTTTTCTTAACTCGTTCTAAGTCATTAATTAGGTAACTAGGCAGAGATGAATGAAAAACCAGTACAGCATAGTCACAGACGGATCTAATACAACATGTGTAGAATCTGACTTAGTCCGATGTAAGGACCCTAGCACGTTTAAACTGTCTAAGAAAATAAAGTCGTTTAGACGCTTTCTTGATAGTTTCGTTCATATGTGAGTTCCAAGAAAGATTGTTTGTAATAGTCACTCCAAGTAGTTTGGCATTCTGAAGTAAAAGTAGCGTACGAGGAAAACTTTATTATAACACTTCGCGCGCAGGAAAGTATGAGGGGTTGATTGACACTGATGTTAGTGCCAGACCCCCGGCAAACCTCTACCCGACTCGTCTTGAATCTTCCCGCGGGCGGAGAAAGCGCGTCCTGTTTAAGTGAGAGCCAGGCGGTGTGCGCAGTCTGATTACGTTGCATCATGGTTGTAACACAAAAATTGAGTCATTTGCATCTTGACACGTTGGAGTGAACTTCTTTGGTGGCAGCGAGATGGCGTGAATATACGTGGATTGTAACGGGAATTCACTGTCTGTTGCCTTTCCTTCGCAAGTTAAAAAGGTTTGACGGACCTGCGCCACTCCCGTCATTCCTCCATAACGAATTCATTCTTAGGAGGCAACTGACATCATTAAGAAAGATTCGAAACTGCAATCTGACTAAGAATCTCCACACAAATGGCAACAGTTACACTCACAACCGATGGCGGGATGAATAATTTCAAAGTCAGAAATTATATTCCTAGACGCGAGTTATTTAACAGGGAATTGACCCTCGACATACAAACGCATATTAAAGAGACAGAGACCCTGTAATACACGAACTTTTCCCACCGAGCGTAAATACGGGATTTGCAAAAGGAGAAGCCCCATGCTTCCTACCAACGAATTTGTCTCGCTCCACGTTTAGTAAAATCGTACAGAGTTTCAAAGTATCCGTCGAGAATAGAGGAAACCTAGATGAGGGTTTTGAGAAACGTATCTCTGGAGTTATTTCTGCAGGAAAGAAATATACCTTTAAAACAAAGGAAATAGCGCGCGCACAGAAAAAAATTTTGCCTTTTGTAACACAATCTCATCCGGCTTTGCCAAACCTCAAGAACACACAGATAGGGAAAATGATACCTCAAACCGAACCCTTATTACCACATCGCAAAGGAAAGTCAACAAGAGTTATACTAATAAGAGCTAAACTTTGAGGGTAGAAGATTTAAAAGTGCCAGCGAATGGTTGGAGACGCACAGGCCTATCAACACCTTTCAATGGTCGACTTCCTTTTGCTTCGCGTGTCGCCTCACCCAAGGTAGAGGTTTTTATGGATCCAGTGACTCTTTTCATTGCTCTAATTAAACTGTCCTTCATTCGATGATCAGGATAGAAGATTCACCAGACAACACTCGCGATTTGTTAATTTTTCTTTACTTAGGAAAGTAGATTTAGTGCACGATTGAGTACATATCATAAATAAATGTCCTTGCAGTAGTAACGCTATGTAACGCAACACACTAAGCGCAACAATGGGCCTTTTCGCTCCATAAAAAGGTCTCAAACTCTATCACTTTAAAATGCATAAAATATTTGTGCCGTTGGAGTGCGTTTGGTCAGAGCTGTTGAAGAAGGATCAAAGTGGCCAAACAAATCTTTGAATGACTTCAAACCACGACGTACAACGAATTTGACCTCCTCGAAGACCGATCTCAAATTATATGCTAAAATACAGTGCTTGCGTTTGTCCTGGAGAACGATATAATACGCGACAAATACGTACGAAAAATACTTCTTCACATTTAGAATATATCAAACTGTATTTACCTATAGTGAAAAGAAAAATAAACGGCCTAACTTTTACGGATTTCGGCCGCTTTTACCGCCATATTGAAAATAACGCTACCACAATGCAATGTAATCGGAGTGCGCGCACCGCTTGAGTGAGAGCAGTGAGTAAAGACGTCTGAAAATAAAATTAAGGCAACGTACACTTGATGCAACTTCTTAGAGATAAAAAATTCGGATAAAGCTAATGGCGTTCCAAAAACTCTAGTGATTTTGATCACTAATTAGTGATTTTATTACTGCATTACTGGTTATCGGTTTGGCCGGTCAACTTTACTCAAATAAAGATTTCCGACTAAAACACATGTCGCAAGTCAGCGCATCACATTGTGAAACTAATACATGAGGGTGTCCCCATCCAAGGAGCGATGAGTATAGGATAGACTTTGACGGATACAGTACGAGAAGATAAAAAACACAAGACATTTTAGAAGCTGCATATGTTACTAAGCCATTACAGGGGACCATACCTCTGGGCGTGAAAAATTTGCAAAGAATTCGTAGAACGGAGTATGATGAAGTGCAACGAGTTTAAAATCGCTCACAAGCTGTGGAGAGTGACAATGAAATATTTCTTCGGCAGTAGATACATCACCAACACATAACCGATGGGAGAGTTTTTTAGCCGGTAAATTGATAAAAAAAAAAAAAAAAAAACCAGGAACATTCCGTTAATGCGATAGATTTGGCTCATGCGGTGTTAACTCGATACCGACAAAAAGTATTTAACTTGTTCTCCGTTTCAATCGTTAAACTTCAGTTGTAAAATGGTTGATTTCTACTTACAGGAGTAATTTCATCAGATAGCCATTCCGAGAAAAAGCAGTAAGGGTTGAGGTTAGCATTTGGAAAGAGATCCTTGAAGAAACCTCTTTGGCGGTAAAGCTATAATCTGTTTTAATTACTGATTACTAAAACGCGTTGTCCGGATATTTCACGCTGTGCTCGGCACTTTAAAAATTAAATCCAGAAAAAGGGTTATACTAGAAACGAAATATAAATTGAACGAGTTCAGTTTGCACGAAGTGTGACTAAGAGTTTATTCATCTACTTTGCATAATACAACTCGACTTAATATTGAGAAAATGACCTTCTTTGGTATCTACTCTAGCTTATTGGCCGTAGACATGTTGAAAGGTTTGTCCTCAAACAAGAGTATCGAAAATACGACGACATGTTTTAACAGTTTAGTGTTATAATATGGGGCCTCAGTTTTATCACCTCAAAAGGGCTTTGGGCAAATCGAGGGGAAACTAGAAAAGGAGATGAAGATTAGCCTTTTAAAAGCTACTCAACTCTTTGTCATGGAGTTAGAAAAAATATCGGGTTTCAGCATTGAAACTAAGCTTGTTATTTCGATTACGCCAAAACACAAGAAGAAAATTGGAAGAAAAAGTTATACGTAGAGAATAAACTTCTTCTTTCAAACACTTTTTTTAACTTCGTTTTCTCATTTCAATGTTGTGAAAGAAAGCCACAGGCTTCATGATATCTAAGCTGATGCGTCACTAACTGACGTACAAAGTTCAAAATCCCACAGTTTTATACGTGACCTCGATCAAAAAAAAACGTGATATGTCTTCACCAGCATCGGATTTTATGTAGAAATAAAAAACTTCTAATAATGTCAGCCTTCTACAAGCCGGCTTGTGTGAGAATGTGTCTTTCGCAAAGGTATAATTCCAGAAAATTGCTCTATTTTGTAATAGAGAGAAGCTATTAAACTACAGCGTTTTGATTTGTTGTTAAGGCGATTCCACTTCATCATTGAGTAGTGATCTATGCGATATAAATAAAAAGTTAACAACGACCAGTAATGTCCATTTTCTGACTTACCTCACCACCTGAGCGTTTTTCATTTTCTTTTCCTGAGCCTGGACCTTTCTTTTTCTTTCCTTCTCCTCCACATTGCACATAGTAATATTTATCCTTATCTTGAAGGATTCTACACTTCCCCTAGTACAAAAAATAACAATAAACAAATAAATAAAAGCGGGGAAAATAACTAAGGAAATTCTCGGGCTTGCGAAGTAACCTTCAAAATTTGTTGCTCTTCATTATCTTTCCATAAACTGTGAGTTTTCTCTGTGATTTTTTTTTTTTTAAGATAGGAAAACGAAATATTTGTGGTAAACAAATAGAAATTACATCTGTTGTCTTGCGAAATATATGTTTTCCAAATGTAACATTTCTCTCGGACAGACTACAAAGCATTGAAAAACGAAACTGTTTTATCCCCTATATCCGGCGTCTCTTTGAAGGAAATCTTACGTCTAATATTGAACATTTTTTCAAATAACATGTAATAACAACGGTATGAAGATATAAAACGGATTGCATCGTAAATATTATTCTTGAGTACTTCTCTTACCACATCCGCTAGAGCCCATCACACTCTGATTTGCTCTGCGTGTATCTGGTTTAGGATGTTTTTCACCGTTGTATGTATACACAGAGTTGAGAGATGAATATAAGAACTTTTTAACAGCTAATGATGTTATTTTTAGTTCGCCATGCAATATCATTGTTGATAAACCTTGCGTTGATTCTGGGTGGCTATCGGTAACCAATATCTGACGAGACTGGAGAACCGATTTCATTGAGTCCGGCTCAATGACAACTCTGAACAACAACTTATTTGTGCGATATTGAACTAAGAAAGTATTCTGTCGCTACACACGAATAACGCTAACTTCCCAGCCTATCTCCAAGAACAAATATATTCCTCTTTATTAAGTAAATAATCCTTGGTTTTTGTCTTGAGTAAAGCGCGTGCTATATAATGACAAACCTCTTCCGTACCCATTCGACCTAACACCTTCAAGACATAGTCCTGGGTGCCCTGCATTTGATTTCCAGAAAATAGTTCCTTTCATAATCGCATAACCAGATAGTTTTACCTTTTCCTTGTTGGATTTCGAGCTTTTCACAGATTTCGACTCGCGGGCTGATTCCGCCTCCTCCACAAAACATGCCACAGCAATCACAAAGGCAATTAAGGTAATCGAGAAAAACCAGTGTAACCTCCACGAGCCACCTTTACTTATACTATCCCCCATTCTAAATGAAGTTCTCATTTACGAACAAGCAACACTCGCTGAAAATTAGCTTTACACTTCTTCCCCTTCTCGTGACTCACAGAAACGAACTAAAAGTTACTTTACCCGGATCGATTTTATGTTACCCTTGGAGTCAACTTTGACCAATAAAATCATAACATAACAACTGGTGGTGTGTTATCCGTCATCACCTACATCAGTTTATTTCCAATTGCCACATAAATTCTACTTATCTTTCTGCTATTCACCGTTTGAGATGAAAATTCATCGCTTTACGGCGAAATGAATAGCCTCCCTCTACAGTAGTTTTTCTGGAATTCACTTCGATTGGAATTTTTGAAGAGATTTTCGCTGCGGGCCTCAGTAATCCTGTCTTCTTGTGCCTCTCTTTCTGATGAGAGCAGGATTAATTGATTATAATAACCCCCTGGATAAAAAAACACCACGGCGAATAGCCGCTAAAATGCGAGGAATTAGGAGTAGATATTCAAGTCGTTGCCAATTTGGTCATAATCCGTTCAGGAAAAATTTTTATGTCAGTTGTTTGAAAACACGCCGGCTTGGTAAAGGAAACAAACTTACGACGTAATACGAAAGAACAGGAGAGGCAGAATTAACGCATTTCCTGAAATTCCTTAACGCAATGGCCATTTTCTTCCTCGTAAGAAATCTTAATCCGAAATTCCAGAGAAAAAAACAAAGATTACGTCCGTTAACTCCAAAAAAACGCTTTAACTAACTCAATATCCAAAATTCTCGTAACTTTACTAATCGAGGCCAGCGCTGGCGCTGAAACATTTCAAAAATTCCATTACTTCCGACTTTCTGCAGTGTTCAGAATTCGACTACGTAGGAAATTAAATGTTCTATTTTCGCTGAAAGTTATGTTATGTAACGTTTAAGGTCATTGAAGCAAAACTCTATTTAGGTAAAGCAAATGATTTAACTACGGCCCCTTTGAAATTACTCTTTTTCAAATGGTACTCGCAATGTTTTGTTATAATTTTATATACCTATAACCGAAACAAGAAACCCTTTAGGAACTATTTATAGACGAGTCCAAAAAATAATTGAG
The DNA here is from genome assembly GCF_964205215.1 of Stylophora pistillata. NCBI lineage: Eukaryota > Metazoa > Cnidaria > Anthozoa > Scleractinia > Pocilloporidae > Stylophora > Stylophora pistillata. The sequence continues at coordinate 27,922,244 of NC_142521.1, read as the reverse complement.
TTAAGGTTTGTTAAAAGCTGTTTTTTATATAGTTTCCTCCTTAGTTCAAACATGAAATTGTACGTAGTGACCTTTGGGAAGTTTTATTAAATGCGTGCAAACATAAAGATAAATTGCAAAACGAGGTCGTTGTAAGAGTCAAAGGTTCGCAAGTAACACCTTTTCCACGACAAAATTGGATAGACTTTTCAACACCAATTATGGCAGACACGGACGAAACTTTAGGGGTCGAACATTTAACTTTTGAGGGGAGGGGGGTGGGTGATTTCTGGTCAGCAAGGAATTTTTTTCTAGTAATCTGCTGTGGAGGATATTTTTTTCCAATTTTTTGGTACATTTTTTCTGTTACATTTGGGCTGCATGCAATTTTTTTCTTCCAACAAGCGCTTGCAGGATATTTTTTTCAAAATCACCCACCCCCCCTCAAAAGTTAAATGGTCGGCCGTTTAGAGCCAAAAACGTGATAATCAATTCAGTGTACAATGTTGATTAATTCAGATCGAATTGACCAAGTTCAAATCTCCAGAGCAGATTACTTTGTTAAACGACCTCCAAAACTCGAAGGAAAAGCTAAATGAATCAAAATTGTTACAAATGAAGTTTGATTTTTTTCGCCAGAATTACTGTAGGAAAATGCATCAGCACTTTTATAAGGGGTCTCTGTTTTAAGGGCTGTTTTCCTTTGCGTGGGAATTAAAAACCTGACTCAAGAAAAAAAAAAATTTTTGTTGGGATGAGACACTTGTGTGTTAAACTTGTGAGCTCCAGTTTCAGCGATCTGTTCTGTAAGTCGAATCAAAACGGTATCTCGAAATCAAGTTACCTATTGTTGAGTTCGTAGATCGTTCAATTGTAACTCGCAGTTGAGAGATACCGAGAAAGACCTGAGAATAGAGTTTTATTCAAATTATAAGGTCTGAGCATGAAGCAATTATTACCAGGGCCTTGGAAGAAGTGTACCAAAGTTGACCTTTTCAATACATCCTATCGACGCAGCTTGCAGGAAATGTGTCAACTTATCACCGTGTTTTTTGTAGCCCAAATTGTTTCTTTGTCTCGGCCTTAACATAACCAAAAATCTTTTTATTCCACTACCGAGCAAAAAAAAAAAATAATAATAATAATTTTTGTTTTGTACAGCAGGGCGAGCAATAAAATCCCCCAATATAGAGACAAACCCAAAGAAATGGACAACGGCAACATTTGGATCTAATTCGCTGAAAAATACCTTGCGATTTTTTTTTTCTTGCTTTTGAAAAGAATGTGATTTTTTCAAATTCACCTATAAATTCACCTTAATAAATTGACGTTTAAAGACGTTTATTGAGGTTTTAAAGTATTTTTAAGCACCATATTTCTTATAACGACATAAAAAATGAGTGAAAATAACTACACAGAGGGAGACCGGATACAGCTTTTTTTCCAAATTGTCGGAAAGCAGAACATTCATCCATTTTCCAAGACCGTTTCTGTTCCCCTCCACACCTTCAGGCTGAAAGCAGCTTTTTCAAATTAGCCAAATTCCCGAATTCATGGGATAAAACTCGCCGCCAGAGACAAGGTGCGGCAGAAGCACACAAAACTATTGATATTAACTGTGTGAACTCGCATACCTTAGCAACTGAAAGAATATTTGCGGTTTCCGCTTCAGAATATTGAAGAAACCCGCTAAAACAGAACGTAACAGGGGACTCTATCTCTAACTAGGCTGATGTCAAATTGAGGTCGTCGCCACCCATGATGAAACAATTTGCTTACATACTTTCCGTGACATTTTCGATAATGACTGAGTCAGGGGAAAACAAAATATTATTCTGACAAGCTACGTTCATGGTTCTTACAGAAGAACTAACCCATCTTACGTTTTTCGCATTTCCACATGACGAACGAAACTTCCCGAGACGAGTCAAAGCAAGATTTACGGTCGAACCGTCCTAATATGACGGGTTTGCATCAAATGAAATCAAAGACTTAGACTATGGCGAAAAGGTAAGCGTGTCTGTTCTGGAGTGCAGTGGAGGTTCGTGAAGAAATTTTCGACAAATACTTTACGCGAGATTTCCTAAAACTCAACCATTAATGAATAAATCACTTTTCCCCAGGTTTCAACGCGGGTAGACGTCTTTTTGAACTGAAGTCGGAAATTCAACTGAAGCAATAACAAGAAATGTGTTGTCGGAAAATGACTTTTTAATCATTTGGGTTTGCGCGCTGATCTTAATTGAATACTAATGCAGTGAATAAAAATGTTTTTAATAAGTACATAAAATAACCATAATTGCAAACACATTGTACAATCTATTTTTACGCGGTTTCTGACTAGGCACCGCTCAATTTTCTCCAATTTTTTTTCATTTAGAGAAACTATAAAACTGCATGACTGAATACAATAGATACGATGATTTCGCATAAAACGCCTTTGGAAAAAAAGCAGTGCTAAAGGAATTTCACTTCATCAAATATAAAACTCTACGTTAAACTTTGTAACACACTTCTAAATTTTCTCCACCAGTTTTTTTTTTTTGTTCAGCGCAACCATAAAACTTCATATAAATTATAGGAGCACGTAATCACTTGTAAACACCGGTGAAAAGTGCAGTGATATGCTATAAATTATCTTCATTTAGTCACATTAATTCGGTGCAGTCATTGTTTTGCCAACAAGGGCACGTCATACATGTAGCTGGAAAAAGAAGAACTTTTTTACAATTTCCAAATTCATCACGATTTTAACTTTAGTGCCTGGTACGTCGGAATATATTTACTTTACTCCTAAATAAAAGCAATCTCGTTTCCGTTTTAAAACATTTGAAAACCCACGCAAAATTTTTAAAACCTGGACTGTTGAAAAGCCCGTTCATTGTGTTTTGCAAGTTGCAAGTTGTCATGGTAGTTTTGATGGGTACTGAAAATCACTCTAAATTCTAATCGTCACAGTAAAGTTTAACTTACTGAGATATGATCCAATTGAGTACAATGAACCCTTTAGTGATACCCTTGCGATATAACCCGCCCCTGAATCAAAGTCTTGCGACTTGCCTGAAAGTCATTAGTGAAAGATAATGAAACGCGCACATCATGTTTTCAAAAGAGAGGAGACCACCGTGTTTGCAATTTTGAAACTGTTATTGCCACATGCTTCTATGATAGCTTCTTGGCTCTGCTCATCTTGAGTATGAGAAGGCAAAACTGGGGCTCTTTCCTTGAAAAAGTATGCATTTTTAGAGCTTTCTAGATGTCAACAAACGTAAACTGTTTCCAAAAGAGTGTAGCGTATTGGGGGTCCATGAATATACAACACTCTTTTAAATGAGTACAAGAAAGCTTTTTTTTAAAAGTTATATAACTCAAATTGTTTCGATTAGTGTTTAGATCCCTGCACGATTTTGTAACTCAATAGGTGCGCATGCTTACTACGTGCGTTTTCCAAACACTCGGGCTCAGGAGGTCAGACTATTTTTGGCAGACAAACCCTGTCAAGTAGCTCAGAAGCATTTTTTCTCACCCATGGATTACCTGGGTCTAATAAATCAGGGGATCGAGACTTCTTGGCTAACTTCCTGAAAAAACTCAATGAAAGGATATATTTTCGTAGTCCTATCTCACAGCTAAACACAGGTTGGGGTTTTCAATTTTGGTGATTTCAATAACAAAAGTGTTTACCATTTGTCTTGTGGTGTAATCAGTTCAAGTTTCGATTGTATGTACTGCTTGTCTTCTGTAAATGCAGAAGATTAAAAATAAGATTTCTGTCGAACTTGAGCATCCCCGCAGAGGGATGGATGATCACGATCTAAAAAAAATACATGCAGACCGCTGAGGGACCAGAGCATCGAAACGCGCCGATGAAAGCTGTTGAAATCGACCAATTACAGTAGAGCATAATCCTAACGCAGAGAGTCGACCTCATCGCCTAAAAAGACAATAACCATGAAACTAACAACATTTCTGATTCGAAAACGCAAAGACAAACAAAAATCTTCACGAAACAATTTAAAAACGGAATTATTGCTTTTCAAATTTTTTTCTTCGGGAAGTTTAAAAGCAAGTCTCAACTAGATGATATACTCTAACCAATTTTTCTGAATCGCATTGAAGAATATGAACGTGCATGACAAACTCAACTTTTCTTGACGGGTTCCATGGCCAGTGGAGTGCAATTACTTACCTGCTTGTCAACAATTCAGCTAAAAAAAGCTAATCACATTTCCTTTTCTGTAGCTTTTGTCTGTATTAAAAGCTGGCATTATCTCCGGAAACAAAAGGCGACTCATCAAGTTTGCTAATTTGCGGAGCGAGCTTTGTACATCAGTGTAGTGCAGTAAAAGATTCGCTAATAAACGTCCCCAGTTACATATCATGCAACACAGTCTCACTTTCTGCTCCTGAACACAAGAAAGTCACAAATTTTGTTATAACAACCAACCATACGAACTAGATTTTGATAAAGATATGGGACATGATTTCAAATGTTATTTATGAACACTATTTCGGCAGATTTAGGGAACAATTTACGACTATTCGGACCAAAATCAGCTGCCAGTTCCTATACTGATTACAATAAATTAACCCTATTGTAAGACACTTGGTACCAAAGACTTTGAAACAAAAAGGGAAAATTTAACACATGTGTGAAACTAAAAGCATATTTCCGGCCGCTGAACTTCGTCTGGGAGACAAGGGCTATTTCAGAAAAAAAAAATTATTAAAATGTTACAATACAATATCTAAAAGGTTCGAAACAACAGAGATACATCAGGGAATCATAGAGAACGAATTTAAAGCAATATAGATATATTGTTGAATATCGGATCGATATCGAAATTAAAAACTTGCATTTGAGATGGTCGTTGGGAAACCATTTAAAGTACCCTGGAAAGAAGAAAAAAGGAGTCCATTTTAGCACCATGTTGAAACGGCTTTAGATAAAATAGAAAATTAGACGATTTGAAAAATATATCACGGGACGAGACTGGATGATTTGCATTTTTACTTATTTTAAAAGCATTTTTCTGGTTAAAACGGTTAAAGCCTCTTAGAGGAATATCCGTTAATTCACTTTGATAGAATCAGTTTTGTCCAGAAGGAAGGAAAAGCAAACACATAATCATGGTCCCATTTTGGAGATGACGAACACAGAAAACCATATCCATTTTAAAGCGCTGTCGGTAAATTAATTCTATAAATAGGGTATTAAAACCAAATCGAAGTTGTTATTAATGACTGAATGCTTTTATTTGCTATAGTTTCACAGATCACTGAAATGAGTTTTAACTCTGCCTAGGACTTGGAAACAAAAACATAAAGTTCTGTTGCACTTGGAACTTAGCTAAAGGGAAAAAAATTACTGATTGATCCTCGTTTGCTTGTGATTTTAAAACTTGAAAACAAAAAGACGTTAAAAAGATGATTAAGAACACGCGATTAATAAAGGCACTGCCAAAATTTCAGCTTGAAAATTAAATTTATCTAAGGTCGCAAAAGACGATCCGGAAATCATATTTGTCGAGATTACATCAGTTAGTTTTCCGACTTAAACAAGAACACGTGATCAACTTGCCCTAATATCTGTCGTATAAAATTATAGTTGAATGAAACCTTAATATTATTTTAGGCAGTTATAAAACCTTATGAATACCAAAGAAACGACACATTGGTTTTGTAAAAGCCAACAGATAATAAAAATTCTATTTCTTTTGTTCTCGTGAGTTGGTCTTTGTGCTCACAACAAAACTACTCGATCAACGAGGGTACCTATTTACCAAGGATGCCTATAAAAGATGTCCTTGTTTCGAAAATCACATAATTTTCAATACATGATAACTATCTTCCTATGCAAATTGGAAAAGTTTCTTTACTTTACTGAGAAAAGAGACGGTTTCCCACGCGGGTTTAACGCGCGCGCAGAAACGGTCTGTCTGCATTGGTTTATTTTGTGCGTGCGTGGACTCTTCGCTTCAATCAAAACCTTCTTTAACTGTACCGTGAAGGAAAATCGTGATCGAGGATGTCATTGAGAAAACAATAATTTCTTAAGCAAGTTGAAACATGAAAATGAAATCTACTGATCATGAGTATGGCATTTGTTAACACAACACTATTCCGGCTCTTCAATGTTTCAGATAGATTTTAATTGATTAATGAACCACAATTAAACCTGATGACTCTTTTTCCCCTACTCATTGCATTCTGGCCCTTTGAAAATCCAATGATCTAAAAAATTTGCTGTTCGCGCAATTTCATAAATGGCGTTCTAAAATTTTGAGTCGTCAATAAGCTTAACCTAAGTGCGGGCTCCCTTATATGGAATAGAGAGAAAATGCAAAGGGCAAGTGGGCTATACAAAAAAGCATCGTGGTGGGATCGGGAAAGAACTCGTTTCTTGAAAGTAAACCTGTATGACGGGCCTGAGTTAAAACTAAATTTGAAAACAGTAGAGAGATTCGTAGCTCAAAAACCGTTTTAATCTTAATCACTTTGTGACTTTCTTATTTTTTTCAAAATTATCAATATCTCGGTCTAAATGAAAACACTACAAACAAAAGTGAGCTTTTCAGGCCCATTGTTGACAAACGGGCCCCAGGTCCCCTTTCACAAGTTCCCTTTTTTCCACCAAGGAACCTGGTTCGGGTTATCCTCAAAATTGGATGTGTTTTAAAAGAAAATTCAATTTTATTCCACATTTCAACAGGATGATGATTGAATATTCTAAAAGAATTGGGAAAATTATCCCAAAACGACCTTTGAACAGAGAAATGTAGAAACCTGGATTAAAATTTAACCCTAGGTTAGCGCTAATCGGCCCTCATACAACTGGGCACAGGAGTTGAGCATCGGAGTGCAAAAACCAGTTAAGTTTTAAATGATTTATCATGACCTTTTTTCCATTTTTTAAGTTCAAATCTACCAAAAATTTTCATAGACTATTCAAAAAATAGGCTTCATTTTACAATCTGTGTGTATGTATACAGGAGCAAACTCGCCGCAGGCCAGACTATTCCCGATGTTTTCCTATTTTTTTTAGTTCTGTATGATTTATGACTGAACAATCATATGGAAATTATTCTGTTTGGTTCCCGCGATGCAAAGAACAATAAATTAGAAAATATTACAGATTTCTTTAATTTTTTTTTTTTCTGTTTAGGCTTTACAAGTCGCTAAGAAGCCTTAACTTGATTGAAATTGCAGATTTACTGTCTCGCTCATACAGCTTATGTACGTTGCTGAGTCAGAATCACTGTTACAGCTCCTAATTGAAGTTCACCACATGCAAACTTTCGCGATCCACGCGCAATAACACAGCCCACGCGCGATATCAGACGGCACGTGCAAGAACGTTAAAACATTGCGTGTTTGCGTGCTGCTGTCTTTGTGACCTTGTTACAAGAGCATGGGTGAAAGTTTTAGAGAATTTGCCGGTACTAAGAAATATTCCATGTGTATGGTAATGCACAAGGAAACTTCCAAGCGTTTTTTGATGGAAAAAATTCATTTGTACGGGTTATTTATCTATAACATTCATTGTAACCTTATTTTTTTTTCTGTCAATGAAAATATGTTAAAAAAAAAGTGGTAGAAAACGAAAATGTAAACCATGTTTTCACTGATTTCATTTTCGAAAACACGTCATGCGTTTTCAATATCCGATCTATTTTTGTTTTACAGATTTAATCTCTTTCAACTTGTTTCTAATGGCAAGCTCTTTCTGATGTTTATGTCCTTAATACACACCAGCTGGAAAAATCGGTTTATTTACGATCCATAAATGGCAGTTTCACATTTAAATCTTCCGAAAAAGAAAAACACTGGTAAATTTACATACGATATCAAATTTGAATTGGAGAAAATTATTCCCGGCGGTTGGAGTGAGCGAGGGAGACCTTTGTTCTTTACGCAAGTCGACGAAAATCGGAAATCACCTTTTTTCATCCCAATAAGTTGATTTAAACGAGTAGAGGACATTTCAATGGAGCATTTACCGGCGTTTATAAGAAATTCAAAAAGATCGTAAATCGACGGCCATTACCTGTTTTTTTCCCTTTTAAAAACGAGCTATAAGCGAAAGCGACAGACCCGAAACCAGTGTAGCCATCAAAATTTTGGGTCCCAAAAAAGACCCGTAAAAATGTGCCACTTTGTTGCAGACAAAAACAATTATTTGATACAATTCTCCCGCTGTTTATTTCATAAACAAGGTCGCAGTTTCTACTGTGATTGGTTAGAGTTATAACAGCGTGTTATTTCACATCGACGCAGTACATAGAAAAGCTATTTATTACCGCATAAAGCAACAAAACTCAATTTAATCGCCACATTAATTTCACACGCGAAGTGAGTGCGATTCAAAATTAACAAATAATCTCTAGCATCAGAAAATATAACTACCCTGGCAAGAAGAAAAGCTTAATGGACACTAGAATGTCGCAATAAAACTCTGATGGAGCTATTAAGCTGTCTTTTCTACACATGAAGTATGTTATTTTTATCAAGACATAAAAATGTCATTATTTCGGCAAAAAGGCAAACTGCAACATTGGCGATTTACAAGAAAACGTCATTTAATTAAATTAGACCGCGGACACCATACTGAAAGGTACAAAAACTCTAAAAGCCTAGTCGTTGGAATTGGTGAAAAATGTTCCATAGTTCTTTTTTATTCGAGAAAAATATGGCAAAAAAAAATCGCATTTGATTTCAACTAGCGCAGAATATTTGAAAGCTTTGAAACAACGCACTTAGCGACTTGTCTTAGGCAATAGAGCCACCAGAAAAAAGAGAAAACGGGTTTTTTTTTTCTTGTTACTATCTCGCAGGCGTTTCAATGCAGCTGGACAAAACCACGTGTTTTAAAAATGTAGCAAAATAAAAGTTCCGAGCTGAAAAAAAATGCGTTAGACATTTTCCAGAAAAAACATTGGAACAAGACGAGCAAAAGAAGTCAAAACGAAAAAAACTCGAGTAGCTCTCAAAGTTCGATTTAAAAGCTCTAGTTGAGTTTGAAAATAACCACGAGCAAGGCGATTGGAACTAACAGAAAAGCAGCTGTAGTGACATATATGTAGATCTACTAGCATATTTGACCACGGAGTGAAAGAGAACCTTATGAAAGTTTAATTTTAGCAAGCAATTGACTCAGGTTATACCATTCTAATGTTTTTTTCTCTCGAAATGAAAAGCGAAAAATCTATGGTAACGAAACCTCGCCGAAGCCAATGCTGAACTCTGTCAATGCTGAACATTGCTGGAGCTCTGAGCGTTTTGTGGCGCTAGGTAACGTTGAGTCACTGAATGGAATCTCGCCTAAACCCATCGTGTCTCTCTTTGAATTCTCTGCAACGATCTTATCTTGTCACAAACCAACATTAAAGCATCGACTTCTTAAAGTAACTCAACGCTTTTGCGATGTAGGAAGACTTCTGAAAATTTCGCTTCAAGCGCGCGAAAAGCGCTTCTAAAAATTTAAAAGAGAGATGAATTTACGGCCATGGAACGAGAAAAAAACATTACACAAAAGTTCATTTAGTATCGTACCAGAAGTTCGGTGGAGCGATGTACTCGATCATGATTGGTTGGCACGCAGAGACATTTAATTGTTAACCGGGCCAACTCGCGCCGCCATTGGCCAAAAACACTTGTGTTTATGATCCATTGTCTTACTGGCCGTTACAGGTGAATTGTGCCATTGTAATGTTGGTAATTTATAGTTAGCGCGAGAAAGGAAGCTCTTTCACTCATTCGCTTGTGAGCGAAACAACGGTCGCGCCAAGAGTACGCTACGGGATTTAAAGAAAAAAATATATTCACCGGCGAAATTTTAGAGGTACGTATAGGCATAAATTCGTAGATAATTAATTTTCTAAGCGGGAACGTACTTAAAAGCAATAGTACCGTGGGATGTAGCTAGTCTTAGCTTATTTACGACTGCTTATTTCCTAGCACTACTATAAGCTCCTGCAGATTTCCGTAAAATGTTCAGCAACGAGAGCAGCGACGGCAAACAATTGCAAGACTTCAGAAGTCGTGAAATGAGAAATCGTGTCCGAAATTACAAGAAACAGATGAAGACGCTGGAATACTCACGGCTTCGTTCGCTGGTTCCCTCCACAGCCTGTCGGCCTCGTGTCAGCAAGGTACGAAACTTTTAAGCCCGGCCTAAATTGCTAGCTTCTATCACTTGGAAAAAATTCAAAGACCAATTCTCCGTTAAAACTTAATTTTTTTTTTTAGATTGAAGTCATAGAGGAAGCGATCAAATACATTGCGTTTCTTCAAGCTACTCTGAGCTCTCGCTTGGAAGAATCTAACGAAAGTAGGTTTGAAATTGAAAAACCGCCGGAAATCCATTGCATTCAATCGTGCGCGCATTTTAAACTTGAGTGATTTTTTTCTCTCGCAGACAGCAATAGTCAAGAGACAGAAGAGCGGACAGAGAGCGAAAGAAAACCGAAAATTCTCAGGCAAAAAAGACAGCGTTTCGCTTCATATATGATTAAAACCCAAAAACACACTGTACCAGCGCGACGAAAATTTTCAAGTAAGTCTGCAGAAATCTGTGTTTTTCTTTCAGTTGTTTGAGAAGTTGAAACCTGGGGACTTTGCGCGGGCTTAGAGCGCGTTTGGGCCTAGGATTTGCGCGCTAGAAGGTAAAATATCGAGGATAAAAATTGGGTGATTCGTTTTTTTCATCCGGTAGTTGGGTTGGAAAATGCAGCTGCACATAAAAACAACATATGTCCCTTTGAGGCTCACAGCACCTGGCATTTGCTGCAAAATAAAGTTCCCTCGCGTTTTAAATAAATTGCTCCTAAATGCACCCGAACAGCTCCTAGCTTAAAAACTAGCTGAAAACGCGCGCTTTGAAAAATGTTTCAACACTTTCCTTAAAATTTCAGGTAAATTTAGTCAAGTTCACTGCCGTCTCTAAGTAACCAATTCTGGCTAAGGACGTATTTCAACCCTCGAACATGGAAATAAATATTCCAATATTATATCACAACCTTTTAACTTATTAAAATAAATTTACAATTTACATATCACTCCGAAAGGAAATTACGGTCTGTCTAGAGAATTTTTTCCAATACATAGCTACGGGTTTGAAATAAATATTCTTCTACCCGCACGTGAGGGATTTTTCGAGGGCTATCATCTTCGCCAATGAAAAGGAACGAAAAATAATGCAATTAAGATTCAGTAGCACCCTGGGAAAATTTAGACAGTACAAAATATTAATACGCTCATTTACTACACATTATGTTGTCTGAAGAGTAAACAATTTCTTGCTATTAAAATGCGACATTAGAAAGCTTTTATCTATCTCAAAATGTCTCTTTCTAATTTTTTTCAGGACAAAAGACAACAGAAAGCGAACAGCCAAGATAGAAAAGCCATTTTGTGTAGCTACAGTGCAAAATCGAATACGCAAAGATTAAACTAGTAGTTATATTATCAGTGAAAGCTGCTCGTTTGAGATGCAATTTTTTTTTCAAAGCTGTGCAGCTCACTTGAGTGCTGATGTACTGATTAGTTCTGAATTTAATTGTAGCATTCACGCAGCTAAACCTCAAATCTTATTACATCGTGCGAAGATGTAAGGCCAAAAGTCGCTGTTCTGGAAGCAAGCGTATGAATCGCCAACAGAGAAAAAAGGAAAAAACATGTGAGGCTTGTGCCTGTAAAATGCAAACCGGCAAAAACGGCTTTTAGTATTCCTAAATCTTATTAACTCCCAAGACTTCCTTTTCAGAAAAGCTCTGAAAAACCGTTCAGCTAATTTTACTTTCGACCAGTTTTCTACGTAAATGCAAATAAAAGGAAACTGAAACAGACCATCACGTGGTGAATGTGTTGTGCGTGTACGCATGTATAAAATCAAAAGTTTTGCTCAAAGCGCACATCGACAATCATTTCACGTAAGTTTGCTGTTTTAAAGTTTTAATTAAGGTCTCAGGAACTTATCAATGACCACTTCTGGTTCATCTTCAACGAGTTGAAAAAAAAATTTTAATTTCTGTTCCGCACCGAGCTCAAGTGGGTTACAGTTTTTGCTTTCAGAAAGGAAGTCTTAAGAAAGCCAATGCATGCTGAAACATTGAAACACATCATTCATCAGCTGGAAAATTCTCCTGTTCTAATCTCATTAAAGAAGGAAGAGGGCGGAAAATAACAAACATGAAACATTGACATGGTCGTTCAGAGAGATTTTTTCCTCTTTTTCCTTTAAATCAAACGGAACTCGAAATACTGCAGCGGAACTAATGTATTTATATCTCTATACGGCAAAGACATAATAAAATCTCTGAGGAATCTTCGAGTCAATTTTATAAACTGAACTAAAATAGAACTTGCGTAGTTTTCTTTTCTTTTTCCTTTTCACGTGGTCTTTTAGTCGTAAGAATAATTTCGGTTTCGGTATGAGTTACATCCGACTCCATATATTGCTGCTTTGAATCTATGAGATATGACCACGATGTTTTAGTTTCAAGGTTTCCAGTTTCTGCAATTCAGTTTTTACGTTTCAAGTCAGGTCTCTGCGATTTTTTGAAGAAACGTCCAACCTATCATCTCAAAAAGAACTCACCAGATGTAATAAATTCGCTGAATTTAAAATCAAAATATTTCAAACGCTCATTAATTGAGACAGACACTTTCAATCCCTTCGTTTAACACGAGGTCGATTTTTTCCGGCCATTAAGAGTAATATATGTGGATAAAAACGTGTTCATATCGCAAGAAGCTTATGTTCAACACAAAGCCAATTTTTGAACAAAAATGCGCTTGTGTTGATAAAAAGGCGTTATGTTATAATCACAAAAAGGGTGCGTTTAACACGAAGCCAATTTATTCTTAAAATGAGAAATGCACTCCTGTTGATAAAAACGCGTTTAATCCGCACTTCTAACCGCGAAGAAAGAAGACAATTTGCTTTGGGCACCTGGTTTACAAAAACAAAACGCTAATGCGAGAGAGAACCTTTGGACCCTGTCTGATCAACATAATTTGAAGCAGGGAAACATGAAGGAATAACATGTAATGTAAAGAACCCCTTAAAAAATTATCCAGAACCAAAACAAATCCCAGGCGCAGAGAATTAACACAACTGAACAGTCTTTGACGAAAATTTTATTCCAGAGGACACAATTTCCATTCATTGAAGGAGCACTTCTGAACAAAGATTAATCTATTTGTTGCAGTAAACGATAGGAACGGAACTAAAAAGTCAACGAAATTGTGAACCTCATCAACAGCAGACTTTGGTTTCGATTCCACTTCTCATCTGATAAGACCGCAATCAAATTTACAGTCACGTGTCATTTTTCCTGTCACAAGTATGTTTCGTTTTTGATTCATTTTACCAGACTTCCCCGTCCACCGACTGTAAGGTTCCGGTCTTCACTTACTTGAACCTCTGGACAATGACAGCATTTAAGAGATTCGCGTCAGAGAGTTTCTCTGTTTCATCCGATAGCTCTTTGTTAGGAAACGTCGTCATGAGAACAAAATTCTGCGTTGCCATTTGTGGCCTTGATCTGTGTGCCAGTCAGGTTTGGTTAAGGCAAATTAACTCAACCACCAAGATCTTATTAGCAATTCTCCTTATTATTTGCAATAAAACTCTTACGATGCTAGTTCGAAGAATTTGGTATTGGATCAACTAATAAACTCCTATCATTTTAATATTGCAGAGAATATTTCTGTTTTGGTCAATCATGGAAGTTAAACGGATATTCTTTGACTCTCAAAGGCGACCAGTGTCTGCACATAAAAAAAAAATCTAACCACATCTAGAGAAAATAGGGGACAGGAAGACGTAAATTTACTAAGAACTCGTACAATTAATTGAGATATATTACTAGGCGTTACACTGGAATCTACAACACGATACTGCTGCTAAACTTGCATGAGAACTCCTTCTTTAAATCTTAATTTCAAGTTCTGAACAGAACGACGGCGGATCATGAGCCAAAGTATGACAAAATAGGACTTTAGCTTCGAAATCTAGGGGAAGATCTTACAAGACCTGGCTATGATTTGGGAAGTTTGCTGAATGAAAAGTTATCCCAGTTTCTTACCTGTACAAACCACGATCATGTGATTGTGACTCGGAATGAAAAAAAGGAAGGGAACAACGTATCCAAAAGGAGATGAAAGGGCCTTCTTTTTCACCTTATCATAAATAATCGTCTTCTCTCAATATTACACAGAGTTACGCAAGGAAATACAATGTAAGAATAGAAAATGAAGGTAATTCTTGACTAGAAAGTATTGAATAGACGTTGACCAGGATCAGATATATATATGTAGTTAGTAGATCTTAAAATGTTACAGTACATTCTTGACAAAGGATACGCACAGATAAACCGACGAATATCTCCAACTGTATGTGAGTGATTGAATTTTGAGACCATACTACAAAACAAAACAATTCCGTCTGCAATTTTACATCTTTTCATAAGTTACTAAACGCTTTGGTTAGTCATTGTGTGGGTGAGTGAGGTGGGCGAATGTGGTCTCATTAGAAGGACAAATCAGATTTTCGAAACCAGAGTATTTTCCTCAGGGAAATGTTTTTCCGAAATGAGGAGTTTCGACGCGAACTAGTGGGGCTGACAAGCAAAACTGCGAAGGAATTGGAACGGAGAAGAAATTGGAAACCGACCCATACTAAGGAAAATGGGGTAGATGAATTAAATGAATTAAAATAGTCCTTTTTACAGTTGTGGGCTTGGTGGCCAAGCCTTTGAACAGGAGGGAGACTTAGGGTGACCTTGTTATGATAGAGATGTTGCTGCTTTTCAAATGCAAATAACTTTGTTGTCATGCTAACTAGATACAGGTCTCTATCACAACAGGGTCACCCTTAGCCTCACTCCTGTTCAAAGGATTGGCCACCAAGCCCACAACTGTAAAAGGGAATATTAAATAGTACAATGGCAATGAAGAATAAAAAATAAACGGCCACGATGCGAAATGGAAGGAAACGAGCTGAATTGACAGCCGCGTCCCAAAATGCCAAGAAACAAGAGGAAATTACGGCTACGCCGGAAAATGGAAGGGGAAGTTGGGAAGACGTGGAAACAAACATTTGACCTTCATGACAAGAGTGCAGGAGGAGAGGGAGGGGGGCCGAGGGGGAGTGGGGTCAAATTGAAGCGTCATATGAAGTGTCATGAATCAATCCATTGGTTTCATGTCGCATTAGCACTACGTTGAAATCACTATGAAAACTAGGTCGGTAAAGAAACACTTTTTCTGTCAGCGTAACCGATGACAGGCCTTCTCTTTCGACGCCTGTTTAATCGCTATGGTTTTTTATTTTGCCTCGTGTACTTCTGCTGAGGCGAGTAAAAACTACTTTAGAGACAATATTTCTCCGAAAGTTTACAACAATTCCTTGGAGCAGCCTCTTCTGAACGTTAAATGAATCCGAAAATTATCGCAGATCGCCGAATAGGCCCGACTTATTCCGATTACCTCCGGTCATAAATAAAAGCAAAGTGTAACATATTTTGACAAACCGTGTTCCATCAGCCAATCTAATCTGTATACTGGTAACCGGCTGTGATTGGTCCAGTAGACTTGTCGCCATTGGTTGTGGAGTACTGGTGGAGGACTGGGAAGCTTGTTGTTCAGTTGAATGACTGAACTGCACGTCAGGAGTAGGGCTGAGAGATGAAAGAAAAATAACAACAACAATCTTTGGAGCAAAAAAAAAAAAAAAAAAAGAAAAAGAAATCGGACGAACAAGCCAGAGTAGGGATCAAAAAGCTCAGGACGAAGAAACTAACGAGTTACTGGACGAAAAAAAGACACAGTCTACGATCAAGAGAACAAAACGAAACAAAGAGGGAACAACTTGAAAGCACGAGGAAATAAAGAAATGAGATAGCGAGAGAAAGAGGCTACCATCTGAAACGACGGGATGAAAAATAAAAAAAGCAAATAACTCAAAAAATGAAGCGAGGAATTCTTGCACGTAGGCAGGTAACAAGTCCTCGCATAAACAGAAATTAAACTATGAATGACGACCAAGCTGCTTTGAGAGCCAAAGTGAATTGGAAAGAAGACACCAACCTTCCTAATTTGTGTCCCGCTCCTGAGAATGCTTGGAGTTTAGGTTTGGGGGGAGGGATGTATTCTTCATGCCTGTGATCTTCCATATTCACGTGCACTTCTCCTTTTCGGGACAATCTTAATAACTCTTGTGGAATTTCGCTGTGGACAGGACACATAAAAAATGCATTTAGGTCATAAAATTCAAAAGTGCTTTCGAGGCTTAAGACAACCTAATTCGTGACTCTCCATTCTAAGTTAGTTCAAAGACGCTGGATCAAAGGAAAAGATGTGAGACAAAGAAAGAGACTGAGTCCCAACAAGGAATCTCATTTCTTTTGATTTTGCGCTCTGACGCTCTCTATCCACCGCAACAGATTACAAATGATTAACAAAAAAAATTATACTCTAGTGTTTTCAAAATGTATCAAAATTCGGTATAATAAAGATGTCGTAAAATAGTTAAGGCTTTTCCTCGCGATGCAGTTTCTTCCAATATGGAGAACGGCGTTCGACTGCATTCTGCCAGTCTTCCTCACAGAGTACCGTTCTCGTGTACCACAGCATTACACGCGTTTGAAACGCGTGTAATTCCCACGCACGAGACGCAAGAAACACGCACAGTGCATGAACACACGCAGGTGAGAGTAAAATGCGAGTAAATTACACGAAATCAGCCAACTAGAACTCATTAAATGCGTTCAATGAGACAAACGTGCGGGTAATAATAGAAAAAAAAAACTGGGATCTTGATTCGCCAGAAAAATTTTCCGATGAGCATTAGTGTGTCACTGCACTTTGCTGGGTTCCTCTGGAGTAAAAAACGCGTTTATTCTCTTACCCTCGTCTGACAGAATCCAAAAACTGCTTGTTGGCTGGATCATCAAACGACCTCAGAGGTCCATTATCCACTGAAAATCCATTAGACCAGAACTTTAAGGCGACCTCTGTCTATAGAGGATTGTACGACAATGTCAATCAACTCGGCGAGTATGTTTCAGTAAAAAAAGAGGAAACAATTCGATTGTTCATAGAAATTGTTGACCCAGAAAATGTGTTTTTAGTGTTTGTGAAATGTCATTGTATTTTTTCGATTACATAAATTTCATATGACCTGTAGATTGAAGCTCAAGTAAAGCAAGGATCCTCGCAAAACGAGCTGTCATTTACATTTTCCCCCCACACTTGGCAGTAATGTCGCAATGTGATTGGCCAATTTGCCACTGCTGCTGACATATCACGCAACGTGTCACGCACTGAAAGAATCGTTTTATTTGAGGTCAATATTGCGGTAAAGAACACATCGACAATGGTTTATGTACTCTTATCGACAACGGTATTCGTCCTAACAGTCTTGTGGACTCACTCGACTGCGCCTCGCGAGTCCAACATAAATTATGACCCCTGTGAAGACGAATATCGTTGTTGCGAGTACAGACCACGCCAAACCACTGTCGATCTGTTAAAATTGCAGAAACCTGAGGCAAAGAGAAAGCCGCTTTTGGAAAGAAGTGAACATAATAGAGATGTTTTTCAGAGCAGGTTCCACTGTGATCAGTAAATTGAAAAATATAAGATTGTTAATTTTGTCCTACAGGTTGCTGTGGTGCATCAGCCCTGGATGATAGCGTTTCAGGAAGGGGCTGTGAACTTTCCCCTTCTGTGTCTCCTAGACGATACCCTGCAAAAAAAAAAAAAAAAGAAAAAGAAATGGAACCGACCATTGTCAGACGGGGTCTGATAAAGGAATACACCAATTAATTAGGATTTTAACCTGGATTTTATCTGTCAAAATGCTTCAGGCAGGAGTTGCCTTTCTTCCTAGGTGGAGAAAAAAGTTTGGCAAAAAAAGACACAAACAACAAACCAGTGTTGCTGTCTTTGTTGGGTAGGGAAACACTTTTTCCACCCGGAGAAACGATTTGGGGGGGGGAGGGGGGGGAGGGGGGGGCCCTTGACCACCTCACTCACCCTTTCATTTTTTTCAGGAAAGTATTTGTATTATTTTGCATATCAGAACAAAGGAAAAACCATTGACACAGCCAAAATGACTTCAACTACCAAATTATGCTTTCTAACTTGCATTGCAGTAGCAAAGCTACCGTTAGTAAAAACTGATCATCAGACACACTTCACGTCAAGCTGTTTCACAATACAATGGTCAGGTTGAAGGTTCAGTAAATGATCAGATGCCTCAGCTCCACCTTACTCACCAGATGTGTACTCTGCGGGCTAATCCCACATTGAGACCTTTTAACCCCTAGAAGTGATCAACATTCGACTCTTCTTACAATCTACATCTACTTTATTACTCCGCAAAGCCTTACAGCATACAAGCGAAGGGTCATACAAATAAAATATTCAATATATACATGACGATATTTTTAAAATAATAAAATAATAATTAAAATAATAATAATAATTACCATTATTAAATACAAGCGAAGGGTCATACAAATAAAATATACATATATACATGACCATTATCAGATCTCAGGAGTTGAATCTTACCTGCTCCCTTAAAAGCAGGCTGGTGCCACACTCCTGGCCTGCCAACCACATCCTCTTCTGCAACAACTTCTGCTCCATGTCTACAACAAAATCAACTATTCAGGCCTTGGGTTATATCAAAATGGCATCACTGTGCTGATCCCATGATCATTCTCATAACGCAACAAAAGGACAAGAAAAATAATCAGGAAAATTTTTCCCCTTCTACTAAATAGAAGCTCGTAACATATTTTTCCTGTCGTGTCACGATGACGGGGAGCATACTTGGAGAGCTCTATGTACATTCATTTATTTGTTTTCAGTTTGCAAAAGAGAAATCAGTGCCATAACCAAATAAAAAATGCAAAGCCTAACAATTCTGAATCATTTTGGGGCAAGGAGGCAGTGTCGGACTTGTAATCCGCCGCTCCCGGGTTCGAATCCCACCCTGACCACTGGATCTGTTTCACGGTAGCCCCGAGTTCAGATCCTTGGCCACGCTTGTAAATAGCCAACTGGTTTGCCTCTGGCCGGTTGCGGTTCTTAATGATGTTATGTTCAATTTAGACCATTTGTTTCATTTGTTTGCAAGGACCACAATGGAAACTACTGGTTCACCAGTAATTGTGTAATCCTATAAAAAGACCTTTTTTTTTCTCTTTCAAAATGTTATTAACCTCCTATAAGTCCCAAGATCTAATTATTAATTCTCCCCACTAGCTGTTAGACATTTTCTTGTAACTTGGTTACAAGGAAATTGGTGTTAGATTAAGATAACAACTTCTACCTGATAAGTTTGAATATTCTCATTACCTGTTTGGTGAATAATGTATGGATATTCTAGGGAGAAGTTGCATGTTAATTTACTTTTTGATAAATTAGTTGGTTACCCATAGATGACACTGTACACATGAGAAAACTATTTATGTTACACAAGTTAGCCAGGGTCCTCAATATTTCACTATTTGAATATTTCATATTTTTTCATATTTTAATATTTTATATTGTCCTGAATATTTCACCTCACATTCAGGGTTTTTGTTAAGAGCTGGTAATTGGTTATTTTGCCAGCTGTTAAAGTAAATGATACTGGCTATTACACTGAAACCTGGCAATGAAATATTTACCAAAGTTATCCAAAAATTTTTTCAATTTTTCAGAAAACTATCACCTGTATCTTTCAAACCAATGTTGTGAGAATATCTATCACATGTTACTGGTTTGAAAATACATCATATCTGAAGAAATTCTGTTTTTTTTTTTTTTTTTAACCAAATTCATCCCTTGCAGCCACCTCATGAAATGACTTCTGCCATGCTTCCTTTCCATTCTTGTCACAGCCAATGAAAAGGCCTAGTAGTTATAGAGGTGTCATGCTCGACAACATGGCATCCACAAAGGGGAAACCTGTCCTTAGACTCCAGTGGGGCCCACACACCCCCAGCATAGGGGGAGGGTAACAATGTTACCTGCTAATGCTTATTTTTTACCTCCCATGAAAAACCTTAGCAAGAACCCTGCATATTTTAAACATGTTAGGTCTACACCTGGTTATTGAACTAGATCTGCTATCAAATACCACAAGCTCCCCCCTTCCAATTGAAAGTCCATCACCATTATCATCATCATCAGCAACACTGTCACTGTCACTGTCACTATCAGGCCAATTTGCTTGTTCTATTTCAAGATGTGCTCATGAATTAAGCAACAGCATCTGACAAGTTCCATTACGTATTGTGCATAAATATGTGCTCCTGTTATTAATGTTAACTGGGTTGCTGTAGTTACCTGGTAATATATCTCATTAGACATTTTGTTGTGTAGTATCGCTGAGTATTTTTACAAGTTGTGCCATATTTTGATGAGCCCTACATCAAAATACAAATAGTGAGTAAAAATACTCAGCGATACTACACAACAAAATGTCTGATAAGTTATTTATTATCCAACACGCCAAACTGTTACTTCATTGAGGGCGAATTTTGCGGACATTTATTTACAGGAGTGCGTGACAGAAGTATGCAAAGCAGAATGGAATTGGTGCGTTGTCGTGTTGCTGTTTCTTTTTTCTTCAATAAATGAAGAAATTTCCAGGTCGTCTAGTTGTTTTTCTTTGTTTGATTCATCTAATAAACTTGGATGTATATTTGCAGGCCATTCTGACTCTTCATCGTCGAAAATATGATTCAAATTGTCTGCCATTTTTTTCGTAACTACAATTCAATTCTTCACTTGCTCGATGTGAGAAAACCTGTTTAACCGGTACTCTACAGTACAAATACCGCGTGATATTTGTACTCGTCTATGGCCTTATTTGTACTCTACGAAGTGTAGTTGGATAATAAACTCTTTTACTTGTTGCCATTTTTTAAGCCTCTGCCAACTTTGTCACCACAATGCTTTGCTAATTTATCTTAGATAAATTGGGCAGATGTAATTGAATTTACTTTACTTCACCCTAAACCCTTTAACTGCCAAGATCTGATTGTTAATTTTCCCCTCTAGCTGCTACACATTTCCTTGAAAATGAGTCACAAGAATTTGGTGTTATATCAAGATAGCAACTTCTACTTGACAATAATTTTTGAGTATTCTCATTACCCATTTGCTAGATAACGTATGGATATTATAGGGAGATGTTACACGTTTATCACTTCTAGGAGTTAAAGTGTTAAGAGTGACTAACATCTAACGTTTCCTTCTAATATCAGCCCTCAATCAAATGTTAAGCTTACGAGCAAAAAGAAAATGATCACCAGCCAAAGAAGGTTTTGATTGCTACACTAATTTTCCTTGTCAGCACCTTTTTAGGAAATGTATAGAGTACAGTGGAGGCATGGTGGCCTCATAGTTAGTGCGCTCGACTCTAGATCGAGTGGTCCAGGTTTGTGCCCTGGCCAGGACATTGTGTTGTGTTCTTAGGCAAGACACTTTACTCTCACAGTGCCTCTCTTCACCCAGGTGTATAAATGGGTACCGGCAAATTTAATGCTGGGGGTAACCCTGCGATGGACTGGCATCCCATCCAGGGGGGAGTAGATATACTCCTATTTGCTTCATGCTACAGAAACTGGAGTTAAGCACCGGCCTAATGGGCCACTACGCTCGTCAACAGACTTTACCTATAGAGTACAGTATGGGCAATATGCATGCTGATTTTAGGCTGTGAAGGGATACACAATTAGATCAATTTTAGATACTCTTGGAAAAGTTACCTCTTTGCATCATCAAATATGCCCTGGGTAATATCACCTGATGTTTGTTTCTTTCTTGGTGGACCAAGAATTTGCTGTCCACTGCAAAAAAGAAAATAAAGAAATAAACAAAAAAAAATGTAGACAAAGATGTTGTTTGTCTTGTCACAAGCATGGAACAAAGAAAAAATTCTGAATCCCCATGAGGAATTGAACCTTAGACTTTCAGATTCCCAAGGCTGTGCTCTAAGGAAAATTGAATGAAGCCCAGTGCTTTGAAACCGTGAAATCTAGGGTGCCCAGCATGTGCTTTGTATGAAAAAAACTAAAATTCCTGAGTCGCCCATGACCAAAAGTAAGGTACCGGGGTCCACCAGGTGCTGCTAGACCACAGCCTTGGATTCCGCACTCCAATGCTCTATCACTGACCCACAGGGACTCTGTGGTGAGCCATTATAAGGGTTCGTATATGAAACATGTCCTGCATACTGCTAAGATCGGCAACGTCAATAGCATAATCTTTGTATATAGAATAACAAAGATCTTTATATAAACAAAATCTGAGGTGTAGCTGGACATTTGGCTAATGGCTAATGCCTACTGATGTAACTGTGTAAAAGGTTAAAAAGCATTCTAGATCTTGATGATCTTCAGTTTTTCAGTCCATCTTTCCCTTCACCATCAAAAGATCGATCAACCTGCTCTTCTGATGGCCAGAGGCACGTCACAGGAACCCCTACCTTGTGTCTGAGCCTCCGGCATAAAACGCTTGTCCTTCTTCGTCATTACTGTCAGCATTTTCTATTGCCCGCACACTTGACAGGGAACTGATGTTTCTCCTACAAAGTAAAAATTCTTAATTATCAGTCATGTCAACATTTTGAGTAGCAATCACTTAAAATAGGCTTACTTCCTGTGTTCCACCTATAAAGGACTTTTTACATAGTTACTTATAATAATATACAGACAATTACCTGTGACCAAAAAACCAAATTTTTACCAGCTGATGGATTACCAAACTCTCTAAGATTAAACTATAACACCACACTGTGTGCACAAAGCTCCTGCCTATAATTAAACCTTTCACTCCCTGGGGTGATCAAGACAGAAGTTCTCCTTACAATATCAATAGAATATCAAGCAGACAAGTGATAAGAATAAAGAAAAAGATCAGTTAGGGGATTATCTAACCCCAAATTCTCTGAGCTAACGTCATAAGAATCATATTGGCCATTTCAAAAACGAGTGGGGGAGTAGGTTGAGTTCGCCACGCAAGGTTGTCTGGGATCGTTACTCGGGACGCAATTCTTTGTTTACTTCAGATTTGTGTCCCGAGTAATGATCCCTGACAAACTTTCGCAGCGAGCTCGACCTACTCCCCCACTCGTTTTTGAAATGGCCAATTGCAGACGGTAGGAAGAATTACTTAAGAGACCGGGCTCAACCACAGACTAGTAGAAATTCAGTTTTGGCTAATGTTGTTTGATTTCCACTGGCCAGTTTCGCTAGTAAACAAACTGAAATTATCATAACGTCTAAGATGTAACCAGCCACTTGGCTACTAAATTGAAAGGTTGGTGTCAAGCCCTGAAGAGGCCTTTGGATCGAAAGGAATAACAAACAACAAGTGGTTATTTTTTGCATCTTACCCTGTGGGAGTGTGCTTTGATCTGGTACTTGGCTGCTGCAAAAGGAAGTTAATAATATAATTAAAAAGTTTATAATGCCAAAGAATATTGGTTTAAAGGCAAGCATTTATATGTACCCATTTTGCTTTGCAGCCAGTTAATGTAGTTTTCAAATGATGATCTTGCTTCTAGTTGGCTTGACTACACTCATTTTTCATTCCTATTATTGCCTCAAGAATTCAAACCTCTTCTAAAACCCACCACAATGCAGTCTTCCAAGTCTTGTATTTAACCTAGTTTGTGTAAACAATCCCTTATTTTAAACATTTCCATCAATTCTGCCTTTTTGTAATGTCTTCTATCTGTGACTTGATAGCTTTTTCCAGTTGTCAATATTTTGCAATCTCCTCGATTATTCGAAAAAGGTATTCAATCACTCAAAAATTCTTATAATATTATATACCGGCATCTCCAAGACTTCTTCAGGTGCTGCCTCTATGCCATCATCATCTCCCATTGTGTCATAAAAACTACTGAGAGCAACCTACCAAAAATAAAAACTTAAGCTATTTACTTCAACTTGCTGCAGATCATGCTGACACTATTGAATTATTTAAACAACCAAGACATTGTAATATCATTGTTTTTCATTTGTTTCTTTAGAAAATCAATGGCTGATTGTGCAAAAATAGAAAGACAGGCTTGCAAGCATTTCTAATATATAAATAATAAAAAATAAAAAGCTATCCAATTCAACTTGCTGCAGATCTTGCTGACAGCAATGAATGAACATGATTAACATTCTTGAATTATTTAAACAACTAAAACATCATGATATCATTGTTTTCCATTTGTTTTTTTTTACATAATCAATAGCTGATTAAACAAAAATTGAAAAAAAGGCTTTGCAAGCATTTCTTGGAAAAGTTGCTACCATGTAGCTTCACCAGAACAATATCAGAACTTTTCAGTAGGAAAGGAAAACTCATCAACCAGGGAACATTATTATTATTATTATTATTGTTCAATTTTTAAAACACTAAACTATCAGAGCTAAAATTAGAAGAACTTCATGGCAGACATTGGAGAAAATTGATATTGAGATATCGGGAGTATTGGCTTAATACAGTTGAAAACCAAACAACAGCACTTTGTCTAAACAAGGCCATATTTACAATATTGCCCATCATGAAAGGATACCACCACTGCCATATCAAAGTGATAAAAAGAAAGTGTTTTTGGCAAGAGAAAATGAGATGAAACAAATTCATTAAAAGCTTTCTGCAATGTGGCAAACATGACCATTTTGCGTGTGCTTGTTCCCCAAATCTGGCACTTATACCAATTATTTCAGTCTTATTCCAGTCTACACACAAGACAATGTTTGTCCCTTTACTTTAATTTTCATGACAGACCAGATGATTTGTAAGACATAACTGTTCCTTAGAATTCAATTTTCAATATCAGAATCAATAAATTGGATTAATAATTTCATTGATGTCACCCCTTTCAATATCAATATCAATGTATTCATTGATTAAACAAGATGGGATACTTGGCCATTTTCCAAGCAGTGTCACTAGATTATTGTCTAAAATTGAATGATTCAATGGTAAAACAATATACAGAGTCCACGAGCGTATCGCTTAAAAGAAAGGTAGATTGAAAAGATTTCAGGTTAAAGTAACTTCAAACTAGTTTGACGAGTTTTTTTTTTTCCCCTCCTTTTAAAGGCTGTAGCATTTGTAGCTAAAACAGTTTTGACCTGAGCTCCATTTTAAACGTAAAATTCATACATCAGCTGTGTCTGACAGAACGAGGAGGATTAAATTTTGATGGCTTGGCAGCTCGTCGGCTCGGAAGTGGAACTTCGTGCTTAACAGAATTTTGTTGAAGGGTTGTCGGCTGAGTCGATTGCGAACTTGACAAACAACCTGCCGCCAAGCCACTTCAGTGAAGTATTCCCTAAAGTGGCTGTCTATTTTTAAGTCTTGCCTGGTTCACATATTATTTATTATAAATGATTGTATTGATTATTGACATCCTAAAGAAGGAAGTGCTAATGATATCTGAAACATAAACTGAAACCACGCTAAAACAGACTCAATAACCCATCAATGAAAAAAAAGAATCAGCTTTGTTACTCACATGAAGATCCCAGCCGGAGGATTCAAGATAAAACTGAGCGCGTTCTGCGTCAACATCAGTTACTCCGGTAAATTCAGCGACCAACCGATTTCTTTCTCCGTCCGCCATGTTGAATAGAGGATCACGTGTGATGTAAGATTGGAGACTGGGCGCCAATCAAGAGAACCCTTCCCTTTGACGTCAGCCCACCCCTTACACCAGAGGTTCCTGTGTTTGCGAGTACTCTCAAGTCGCTTGATCGCAGGTTTAACTTGGCTGTTTCGATGCTACGGGCTGAATAACGACATAAGAGCGATCTGTCACGTGGAAGAAAACGTATCTGAGATGATCGTGGCACGAACGTGTGTTGGGTTGTGAATCAACAAGATAGCGATCGCTGTTTTAGTTGGGATCATTGTAGATTCTCAGACAAGCGCTCATATAACCTTGCATGTTCAAAGATGAGTCATTCCAATCCCAATCAACTAAGGTATATCAAGGTTTGATTGTTGTTAATTACAGCCTGATCACTTCTAATGGTTTCTGTGTAATTCTCTGTCATTTCAGTTGTTATTTGGGTCGCTTGTCACGTTTGGAAACTGATAAATTGTTGTTGGGAAGAAAGCCTGGAACTTTTCTTATTAGAGACAGCTCGTCGATTCCCGGAGACTTTGTTCTTGCCGTAAGGTAACTGCCTCTAGGTTCCTAATTTTCATTGTTTCCATGTCATTCTTTAAATGATTTTAAACTCTGATCGCGAAGCTATTTTTCAGCGGAAGGAAAAAATATCCGCTTACATAAGCAATCTTCATATTTGTGCACGCTTGTGGTCTCAGATAAGATTCCATTACAGAACGAGATTTTACAACGCGCTCATTGAAGTTTCCTCTTTAAACAAAGTTGACCACACGTTCATTTGTAACCGATCAGAGTTTGAGATCACTAAATCATGTGGTAGATAGTTACAAATCTAAATTGTACGTCAAAAGCCAACTCTTAAAACGGAGTTTTTGACGCAGTCCAGCGTTCACCAAAGAGGTTCGTGTACTTACATATATGACTATTTCTTTCGCCGTCTATACATCAACTGTATTTGCCCCATTACTATCTATTTGTTAAACTTTCAGACAAATATATTGGTCCGGAATTTAATATGGTGTCCTCAAATGTGTATCTATAAGCGAAAGTGTAATAACCAATGTTTCTATTTGGTGATGCGAGATATTACGGACAGTCAGTTGAAAGTGCAAGTCGATTTGTCAACGCTAAGAAGCTCTTTGTCAGCGTAGATGATGACTTCCTTGAGCAGATTCACATGAAAAGTCTCAAGAACAAGGTTATTAAAAAAAATCTGTATTTTTCGCTGTTGGAAGCTCTCGCACGATTCATTTCATTAAAGTATAGGTTTTGCCAAACAGGAAGTAATTTAATGCAAATGTTAATGACAATATGTGATAGCTATGTATTGCAATGTTTTTTAATGGAACTCATTTTCTGTTTGTCAATAAGTTGGTCCACATGGATATTTAAACAACAACTGATTAAAATGCAAATAAGACAAGGAAAAATCACTGTTGATTATTTAGCTGTACATTTTCATAATCTCTTTGAAGTGTAACAAATGGTATTACATTTCCTCAATTGATGCAGTTTAAAACATCAGATAAGCATGACTCGAGTATCTGTTACTTGTGCATGAAAGAAATTGGTTTAAAGCTTTTTTAGGCTTTGCACACATGGCTCTTAGAATTTTGCTCATAAGTTTTTAAGTGTGAGTGCAGCATAAACTGTCATATGTTAATGCAAGAATTTGGATGTTTCCGGGTAAAATCCTAACTCACTTAGCACAAGAGTTTGAATTACCAGTTTGGCAGTAAATGAGGATTTCAGATTTGCAAAGAGTGATCTCTTACCATAAATTAACACAGAATGCCAATTAAAAATAAGATAAAAAAGAGGGAGACTAAGACATCCTTAGGGATAAAAATTATTATGAAGATATAGCTGGAAAGTGCTGAAAATAGTTCATGTTGGATGATATAAATAATATAATATATAAATAATTTATTTCTTTAGCGCTTTTTCCTAACGCCCAAATGTGCTTTCCAGTGTCAAATTATTATACCTAACCTACACACTAGGAAATGTAAAAAAGTCCTAAGAATCGAAAAAATCAAAAGTCTAAAAGTCCTAAGAATCAAAAAAGAAGTAAAGATTGAAAGTCTAAAAATATGCGTGTTGAAAAAGATAGGTCTTAAGCTTAGCTTTAAAAATAGAGACAGATGCACTGCTTTTAATCTCAAATGGAACCGAGTTCCAGAGGCAAGGTGCGCATACTGAGAATGATGTTTAAGAGAGAATACCTTTGTAGTTATCCTTTCATGTTTTAATGGAACTGTTGAAGTTTGTAAGCTAGCTTCTCAAAGTGCTCTTCCCTTTGAGAGGTAATTTAAGTACAGGTACAGGTTTGTTGACGTTTAAGGGGCTCTTGAGTTTGAGTATGCATATATTTTTTTTTTCATAATTGTTTTTACCCTTTTGCTCCCAAAATCTCATTTATTTAGCAATTCTTTTTACTCTCTGTGACACAACTCTTCTAGTACTGAGAGAATTTGGTATTGGATCAACCAATAATCGCATAATTTATATTTTTCTGTATTCTCATCACTTGTCTGTGTGATATTGTATTGATATTTTAAGGAGAAATTCCGTCTTGGTCACCCATGGGAGATAAAGAGTTAGTGTTTTGTTAGGAAGATCTCATGCAAGAAAGGTCACAACACTTGATTAAAAACTTGCTCATACAACTGAATCTTTTTTTTTTTTATAAAAGTCAGTGAATTAGGCCTTGATTGGCTGCATCTAGGTCAGAGCTGTTTTGATTCAAAGTCTGTGAGAATGAATTACAAACTTAAGAAAATATGATTTTGATACTAGCACTGCCCTGAGATGAACGCCAATCTTTGAGGGGACACTGCATCACAAAAGCAAGAAATTTAACAAAGGCCACAGCATGTATCAGGTTCAATACAGTATAACTGTATGCGAGATAATTATGTACCGTAGTTATTCGACTATAAGCCAAGCCATTTTTTCACAAAATTTTACCAAAATCTCGAAAATTTGAGCTGGAGAAGGGTTCTCGGTTTATAGCCGAGTGTTTTTTGAAACAGCAAATTCAAAGGAAACGTAGATATATTCGTCTAGAAGCCGAGATATTGCATGCAGAAACAAGTTTAAGTTGGTCATTGACTTTAAATGTGTGGCTGCTTCCAAAGGAGCAGTTTGTTGTTTTCGGTGCATAGTAAATACAGCTTATTGTTCATCCTCAGTGTCGGCGTGGAATTCGCCGTCCATCTCCTCCTCATCTGCAAGTTCTGCCATTTATTCCGAGTAGGTTGGTTCATCTTCCATGCTGTCTAGAGTATCAGAGATTCTGCAGGTTTTGAACAACTGTACAGAGTATGCGAAAGTGTTTTAAAAATTTCGAAACTGACCAATCAGGATTGCCCATTTCCATGATTGGTAAACAAACTCGTCAATCATCACATGTTACGGTGTTGAAATTTGCAATCATGTAAAAAGAAAACTAATCTTGGCTTCTCTGCTCTGTAAACTAATCAAGTAATCTCTCATTCAACCGCGGATATTTCTGAGTGTAACGGCCCATCGTTGTGCGTTTCACTGACATCTCGAGCTCTCCATTAAAGAGATTCTCTTGATCTTCCTCTAGCGACTCACTGATGTCATCGACGACTGTACTCTCTGGTTATCTCGGAATGTGTTTTCAACGGCAATACCACATTGAAACTCTTTTCTGTTTCGAAAATTTTGCGATCATTTCAGTTTGTTTGAGAATAGAATTCTCTGAATGTGGTCTGGGCTTTTTTTTTCGTAAAGCTTTTGCCGACTATCATGTCTCATGAGTTTAGGGTCTCGGCTTATAGCCAAGGTTGGCTTATAGTTGAATAACTACGGTACAAAACTCCTAAGATCTGTTACAGAATTCTCCCTTTGAGCTGCCGTATGTTTCCTTATAAGTTATTATAGATGATGTAATGCTATCTCAAGATTAAAACCCCTTAGTTGGTAAAGTTACCCTTTGGTATTTCTTTTTTGTTGGAAACTGTTGTTTTGATAATGAAAGGGGAACTTACATGCAAATTTTTTTCTGGAAATTAAAGGGATAGGAAGTAGAAAATAGTTCAGGTTCGATACAGTTTACCGGTATGTGAGTGAAAATAAACTGAGAGATTATTATTTACAAAACTCCTAAGATCTGTTACAGTATTCTTTCTTTGAGCTACTGTTTGTTTCCTTGTAAGTTATTAAAGATGATTTAATGCTTTTCCAAGATTAGAACCCCTGAGTTGGTAAAGTTACCCTTTGGCATTTCCTTTTTGTTGGAAAAATGTTGTGTTGATAATGAAAGGGGAACTTACATGCAACTTTTTTCTGGGAATTAAAGGGATAACAAGTAGAAAATAGTTATAGTTTAAGCACGAGATTCTCAAAAGTAACATACATAAATTCTAGATGTGAGTTAATCTTACCATATAAGGTAGTAGGTATCATCAACAAAGGTAAAAGTGAAGGCCAAAATTGTTGCCAAAATTGTTCCCAAAATTGGGGATTGAGGGGATAAGAATTAGAAAATAAAGCTATTTTCTTGTTTGAGGATGAGATTCTTAGAAGTATCCTACATAAATTCTAGATGTGAGGCAATCTTACTCTATAAGTCAATAGATTTTGCCAATGAGGGTAAAAATAAAAGTCAAAAATACTTATACATGTTTGTGTCCAATTTCCCCCAATCAAATACTTAAAGTATATGAAATTCTACTTTTCAGCGAAGGCGGAAAAGTCAGCCATTACATAATCAACAGTAAAGGAAGCCAATATCAGATAGGAGAAAACACTTTTCCAGATCTTCATAGTATTATAGACTTTTACAAGAAACATTTCCTAGATACAACAAACCTACAGGAGCCAGTAAGTTATCTGTTGTTGTTGTTGTTGTTGTTATGTATACTGTCAATGTGCAGTAACTCTTAGACTTTTAATTGGAGAACCTTGTTGTGTTTGGTGAATTTAGAACTCTTTTATTCTTCCAAATTTACTTGACAATGGAATAATTGCTCTCTTGTTTTGTAACCACCCAGAGAATTTCAAAACCATGAATCACTTTGACATGGTGTCAGCTGACATTTTTTTTTCTTTAGCAGCTCTAAGTCAACATGAGCTCTTTAACTCCTTTGATTTTTTTCAATCATTTTTTCACTCGTTCATTCATTCATTCAACATTCACTAGACTAGATACAATGAATATATGAAGTTCATATATTTTGAACTGCGGTTGTAGATATGTATGATGCACGATCCTCGCAGTAGAGAGCGCTATTTATGCAATAGTGAAAATCAGACCTAAAAAAAATTAAGGCCTGTACAGGATTCGAACCGCTGACCTCTGCGATACTAGTGCAGCGCTCTACCAATTGAGCTAACAAGCCAACTGGGAGCAGGCCGTTAAGTTGATTCGTAATAAACCCGTGATGGTAAATCAGATACAATAAATATATGAAGTTCATATATTTTGAACTGTGGTTGTAGATATGTATGATGCACGATCCTCGCAGTAGAGAGCGCTATTTATGCAATAGAAAAATCAGACCTGAAAAAAATCAGGCCTGTATGGGATTCGAACCACTGACCTCTGCGATACTAGTGCAGCACTCTACCAATTGAGCTAACAAGCCAACTGGGAGCAGGCCGTTAAGTTGATTCGTAATAAACCTGTGATGATAAATCAGATACAATGAATATATGAAGTTCATATATTTTGAACTGCGGTTGTAGATATGTATGATGCACGATCCTCGCAGTAGAGAGCGCTATTTATGCAATAGTGAAAATCAGACCTGAAAAAAAATCAGGCCTATACGGGATTCGAACCACTGACCTCTGCGATACTAGTGCAGCGCTCTACCAATTGAGCTAACAAGCCAACTGGGAGCAGGCCGCTAAGTTCATTCGTAATAAACCCATGATGATAAATCAGATACAATGAATATATGAAGTTCATATATTTTGAACTGCAGTTGTAGATATGTATGATGCACGATCCTCGCATTAGAGAGCGTTATTTATGCAATAGCGAAAATCAGACCTGAAAAAAATCAGGCCTGTACGGGTTATACATATCTACAACCGCAGTTCAAAATATATGAACTTCATATATTCATTGTATCATGGGTTTATTATGAATTTATTCATAATATGTTCATAATTGTTCATCATGGGTTTATTATGAATCAAATTAACAGCCTGCTCCCAGTTGGCTTGTTAGCTCAATTGGTAGAGGGCTGCACTAGTATCGCAGAGGTCAGTGGTTCGAATCCCGTACAGGTCTGATTTTCACTATTGCATAAATAGCAATAAATAGCGCTATCTACTGCGAGGATCGTGCATCATACGTATTCACTGGACTGTTATAATTGGATGTATAGCTAATGAGATAAGGGGTATTTAATGTGTTTGCTCATTAATTCTCAATTACCCTTGAACTGTTAAGATCTGATTTTTAATTCTCCCCTCTAGCTGCTACACATTTCCTTGTAAATTAGTCACAAGAAGCTGATGTTACAGATTGAGATATCAACTTCTACCTGATAAATCTGAGTATTCTCATTACCTGTTTGGTGAATAATGTATGGATATTGTAGGGAGAAGTTACATGTTAATCACTTCTGGGAGTTAGAGGGTTAAAAATAATGGAACATTATGGCAAAGAAAACACTCACAAGTGATGGTTTGAATTTGATTTACAAGCAACTTACAAATATTGCACATTGAGTAATTATATATGTACGTTCACTTACTGTCCTCATTTGTGGTAGGTTTTGATCCATTGTTTTTCTTTGCACACTTATTATCGGTGTAGTTGATTCACCATAACTTTTTGATTCACAGCTATTTAAAGTGCAAGCTCAGTATCCATTTTCTGCAAAGGTAACCAATTAAACATCTTACCATTGTTATTTTTTTATGTGGTCTCTGTTTTTTATCTGAAGTTTCTCATTTGGGCAATGACCAATCAGTCCAGTTTACTGTGGAGCAAAAATGGAAACCAGTGGACAAATATAAATGTAATTCACCAGTCCTACTTCGGTCCATGTGGGAAAAAAACTGTGCCCTTGGTCCTCAGCCTTGGGCGATACACAAGAGTTTGGACCAGTCACCTGGTAAACAATGTCCTTGAAAACAAGAACCAATGAGTTTCTTGTTGTATTGGTCATGAACAGCTAAACATGTCTTTGTAGAAACTTATAACACATTTCTTGAGTATTGAGCAAGATTCTGCAGGTTTTTGTGGATAGAGTGTCATTGTGTGAGCTTTACCGAATCATGTTGGTGCATCATAATGCTCAATTATATCCTATTGTATCAATTTTGTTCAGGACGCAGAAGATCTCAGCTTTAAAAAAGGTGATGTTTTAATAGTTGTTGAACAAAATGAAGAAAAGTGGTGGACGGCCATAAATGAACAAGGCCAAAAGGGCCTCATACCTGAACCGTATGTTAAAAAGGTATGGGTGACATCTTTGTCCTTTGTTTTTCAAGATTCCCATTCACACATTTTTACTCATTCACCAAGGGTTTCATTAAGTTTAAATAAACAGTAGAAACTGCAAAGTAGGTAGCAATGGAAGTGCAGGAACTGGTATTAATTTAGTTGCTGACCAGTGTCTGTTGGCTGCATTTTCTACAAGTCTGGTTTTCTGAGTCTAAATATTTCCTTCCAATCTAAATGTCCTGAATACTGCTCTATTTGGTTTTGTTATAATTAGATTTGCTGTGAAAAGTGAGATTGGTGTAGAGCATTTAATCAAGACACAATAGTGTATGAAGTTGATATGATAAATGCAGTAGATGTATCTGCTAAAGATTTTGCTTTTATCATGTCAAGTTCAAAGTCTGCTTAAGTTTCCAAGTCCCTTGTCCATGTACAGAGTAACATGTTCAAACTTTTGCAAACTTGGAGTACAGTGTCTTCCTATACAGGTCATTTAAAACAATTATTGAAATCTGTTTTTGTATGATATTGTGAATTATTAAACCTCTTGTCTGTGTTATATGTCTCAGCATTCAGACCTCAATTTTGATAATTCATATCGTGCTCAATGTTAGCTACTAATTCCTGAGCAGATTATGTATGTGGAGGTAGCATTCCTTTGTTTATCTCAGTCCCTTATCAAAATACCTTTCTACTTGACAGTTGATTGTTATTACAAGGAAAGGGTTTTCTTCTTCTTACCCTTTGTGGTGAAAAGAGGCAAGTAGTGGCAAATCCAGACATTAAGCTAAAGGGGGCAGCCCATTTCTGTTTGTGTGTGTGTTCACCTACTGGCTTTTCTTCCCTTTGCGTTTGTTTGGTTTTTTTTTTACCCTAAATAAGGGAAGGGGGTGTACCCTTTCCCTAGATCCACCACTGGTAAAATGGTTAGATATAGAAGACTGATACAGAAGCCTGGGTATCTGCTTGGCTTTCAGCTTTGTGACATGCAACCAGGCTCTCCGGTGCAGCCTATGGCACCACCAGCAAATGATCAAAGAAGGTCTATGCCCCCACCTACAACTACAGCTCAAAATAATAGTGAAGTCAGAAGAACCTCAGTACCGCCCAACATGAGACCGTTGCACCAGGTAATTTAAGTTTTAAAAGGTGTTATTCTCAAAACCCAGATTTATTTTAGTCTAGGCTTATGTTTGTGAATTGCATTCTGCCCATGTAGTTTACACATGGTAATTTCTTCTGGCTCCAGGCAGAACTGTATATCCAAGTGCTCAGAGACTGTCGTGATGTGTGAACTTGTGTCAGTGTTATCTTGTCTACCTTTTCCTTGTTACTAACTAAACTGAAAAACATTGTTTCTTACTGATCACCCTAAGCCCTCTCAAACCAAATCTTCCTAGACAAAAACACATCTTGTGTTTGTTCAGTATGAAGTAGCAATCCATACATATGTTTAATAACTATGAGGTGCCATTACTGCCAATATTCAGCTACTGTTTTTTTTATAAAATGGTGCTTAAGATATTAAGCCAATCCTGTTTTATGCAGAAGAAAGACTAGCTACTAGTTTTGGCCAGCTACTGGCTGCAGTTTGTAGCACTGGGACATAAAGTTCACATTTCATTGAAAGGGACAGAAAAAGATTTCCTGATAGTGATGGAACAAAATCTTGTTATCTTACTAATTGGCATCATATCTTAAGCACCATTTTATAAAAAAGCCGTAGCTGAATATTGGTGGTAATGGCACCCCATAAATGATGCCCTACAAAAATGGAAGTACAGTTAAGCCTGTATTGACAATTTGGGTGGCATCATATAGAGTGGTCACCCTGTATCAAGAGGTTTGCCTGTTTACAAGTATTGCCTTCCACCTGTATTGAATGGTCACTCCAAACCAAACCATCAAATAGAACTAAAATCTCTTAAGTCAAATTTATTCCTAAAATTAATGTTAGCGATTTGAGTTCAAATGTCCACAACATATTGCAGATTATCTTTCTTCTTTGAAGTGTTAGGACAACTATTTCACTTGAATTCACATGAGATAAGTTATTTGCAGGTCAATCTGTATTAAGAGGTTAATTTGTTTTAAATGGTCACCCTGCCATTCTAATTGGTGACTACTTAGTACAAGTTTGGCTGTAGATTGGTTTATATGCCTTGGAGAAGTTGCATTTTATGTTAATGCCTTTTGATGTGTTTAAGTTGTTGAGTAATGTTTACCTCTTCTTGCTTATTTTTCTTTACATTAGGCAGCTGAAACAGAAGGGTCAATGTATGTCCGTGCTACACGCAAACATCTAATGCCTTATGATGACACAACACTTGCATTCGAGGTAAATCAATATATGTTTCTCTATTTCATGTCATGAATTAATGGAGTTGCATCCAAATTTGTTCCATGGAATGTGGTAAAATTCTTCTCACCAGGTTCTAAATTGCATTTGTGCGTTTAATCAAGTTTTCCTCAGAAATCTAAGAGATTACGTGTTGACGTAACTTTAACATCCACACTATGGAAGTTGATGGTACAGGCAGCCAGGTTATAATAAAAGCCATGTTGTTTTATCAGATTATAGGCAGGACTGGGGAGTTTTCAGTTTTGTTCCAGACATTCCCTGAAGTTCACATGAACCTTCAAGCAAACTCTGAAAGTGGAATCAAAATCATTTGTCTAAACCCGCCAGCGATAAATTATGCATTCATTTCCAATTAAATTGGGAAGTGGTGGCTGTCCAGAAGAAAGACTAGCTACTAGTTTTGGCCAGCTACTGGCTCCAATTTGTAGCACTGGGACATAAAGTTCACATTTTATTGAAAGGGACAGAAAAAGATTTCCTGATAGTGATGGAACAAAATCTTGTTATCTTACTAACACAACACTACCTTGCAGAAAGGAGATATCATCAAGGTGCTAAAGAAATATGATAATGGAAAGTGGTTTGGTCAAAAAGGCGACAGAACAGGCTATTTTCAGTTTAACTACGTGCAAGTAATACCAGCTAGTGAAAGTCCAGATTGATTGGAATGGACAGAAATTAAAATGTAACTAATGAACATTAAAATTAGGATTAGGAGTTTCCAGATCTTCGTGTTACCAATCAATTCTCAATTGTCTCAAAAGTTAATTGGAATAGGCGTTGTCTACGGAGCGCTAACATTAATGAGTAATATCACAGGGATGTTTTCCATTTACAAAGTTTGTCAGGTATATTGATTAGCTCCTGTGGGAATTATTGTGAACAAGAGTAACTTTTGATGCTTCTTTTGGCTAAAATAGGGAACTTAAGCTAGTGAAGAATAGCAGGATACTGAGAACTTTGGCATAACAAACCAGTGAAATGAACTAAGAAATGGCTCTGTATTTACATCTTAAAATGTCATTCAGTATATTCTCCACATTCATGAGGTTTGAATCTGTGAACCACAATAGTGAATTTTTGTTCCCATAGGGAAATGAGGCCTGTATTCACATACAGACAAACATAGATAGGTGGTCAAAAAAACTGAATACACCTTCATGTACCCACTTATAAATTTTTTAATAGATTTACAAGTACAATGTATATTTTTGATCAGCTTTTCCCCAGACACTGTTGTCGTCTCTGCTTAAGTTTTTTTTTTTATCTCATTGCGTCAGTGAAACTCTTGTGATGGATTCTTAAGAATCAAAAGAAGTTTTGAGCCTTAGCAGACAAATAGTATTCAGTTGTCCTTGGCAAATTTGGCTGAAAAACTTCCAGATGTTCTTGTAGACAAGTTACAAAAAATTCAGCGAAAAAGGTGTATCGTATTCACCAGTGTTACAGTAGTTGCCTTCAAAGGGCATCAAAGACTCTTGTTTAGTCCCACAGGTGAGCTATTGCCTGGACAGCACCAGATAAATGATGAACATCCCTTAAGTTACTCCTCAAGAAATAATCAGTTTTACTTGAATTAGTAAAATTGATTACATTTGATCTCCTGTTGAGCAGACTTTGTAGTGTACAAAGCAGCCAGTAGATGGCTTATTCGAGTACTTAATAATAATATCGTGACATTTGTGAGGTTCGAATTTGACTTTCGAGAAAGATGCGGCATATGTT
>NC_142521.1:27522595-27575095 GCF_964205215.1 Stylophora pistillata | reverse complement strand
ATTCTATTTTTCGAATGAAATTGCTTTGTTTTATTCAAACCATGGGGTGCCAAAGAGAACAACTGAGCACTCCAATAAGCCTCTTTTGTGATTAAAAGCGTATCGATCTCTACAGAGCCACTAGGGGCCTGTACCTGATCAATGCATTGGAACGAAAAATCGTCCAGGTGTGTGGGGTTTTGTTAAACTGTATCGCTACTTCACAAGTTGTTTTGTTTGTGAGCATAGTAGATTTGTGATTTCGAAATCTCACTTTAAAGTCAGTAGTAGTAGATCCCACGTATTGCAGGCGACATTTCTTACAGGAAGCCAAGTATATCACATTTTTAGAGTCACAGGAAAGTCTAGAGTGAATGGTGTAATTTTTGCCCGTCTGAAAGCTGAGAAATGATTTAGATTCAACAATGAATAGCACGTTTTCAAGGCTATTCCTTTTGGAGTAGCCACAAGATTGAAAAGAAATTGCTCTGAAGAAGTATTTTTTGCCGAGAGAGCAGCTGATTACAAAGAGTACCTTGTTAACCAGGGTTAACCTTCTCAATTAGTTTCTAAACAATTCTCCAAAGCCTCCGCCATCCCTAGAAATAACTTACTCAGGACTCGTGGAAAAGAAACGAAGAAACTATTTCCATTTGTTACTACATTTAATCCTAACTTGCCCGACGTAGGCAACACAATCAGAAAGCACTTGTTTATTCTGCAATCTAACCCCAAATTGAAAGAACTATTTCCTCGAAGTTCTATCATAACATCTTTTCGTCAATCGAAAAATCTCAAAGAATTGCTGGCCCCATCTCGTTTTAAAACTGCCAGCGAGAGACAAATTAAACCATTCCTCATAACAATGGCTGCTTTAAATGTGATTTGAAACGATACGACCTCTGTCAGAATTTCTTTGTTGAATCTAAATCATTTCTCAGCTTTCAGACGGGCAAAAATTACACCATTCACTCTAGACTTTCCTGTCACTCTAAAAATGTGATATACTTGGCTTCCTGTAAGAAATGTCGCCTGCAATACGTAGGATCTACTACTACCGACTTTAAAGTGAGATTTCGAAATCACAAATCATACCTCAATCCCGCCTATACAAATTTTTCAAATTGATACGAGCTTGCTTTCTTTTGGGCTTTTCATGAGCAAGTTACATGAAGTATAGTGCTCTCAGGTCGGACCTTAGCCTCGTTTTCATATCTGTGGTTGTTCACGAATGTGCGGAAATTTGTTCACAGACTTTGCTGTATTATTTCTCTTGAGTTTGATGTTTTTTCTTCAAACCTTCGATTTAAATGTCCAGAAGGGTATTTAAACATGGCGTAGGTAAAGTTAACTTTACGTTTGCAATCACAATTGAGTGGTTTTTTGCCCAAATTGGGTAAAACTTTCAAAGCGCGATTTCAACATGGCGACAAGGCAAGTGAGAAGGTATACAGCAGAGGAAGTTGCTAGGATTATTATGGATATTCCCAGGAATAGCGACATCTCTGACTTTGAGGGGGAAGAAGGAGATCACGAAAGCGGTATGGACGAGCCTAATACAGACTCTGGTGAATCAGACAGTTCTGCTAGCGAAATAGAACATGCAGATATTTTACCTTTATTATGGTAGATGATATATATAAGCCATATATAATTGGTTAAAATCTTGAATTTTAATAATTTAGTTCTTAAAATAGTCTCAAAATCTCTATATCTAATCAAATAATTCTGACAAATTGAGGGATCTATGGTGGCCCAGCATTATCACTAGATTTTTTGCAGCGATAACTGAATACCAATGTTGAATTTGATTATCATTATCGATTTCATTTCAAATTCAATTTACAATAAATACAGAATCTTCAACTCATTTATAACGTCACTTCTGTTTTAAATTTAAAATTGATTTTCAAAGCAAAAATGAATCACAAAGGCAAATGCGTTTTAAAATTTAATTTAAAAGGATAATACATTTGAAAAAAGAAATAAATATTCTCAAAGACTACCGAAATAACAAAACAGAAAAAAAAATTGATTTCATCGAATGGACCAGCGTTATCATCCCACGCGGAAAGGACTGGGACTGGGCCTTGTTTTCCAAAATGGCGGCTGAATACCAACCGCGGTAGATTTCGCCAATCATGGCCTCAAAGGGTGAATGGAAGGAAGACGATCAGTTGGAACAAGACTTAAAAACATACATTGGCCAAAATCTGAAGAGATCAGAGGTTCTTGATTTTATGAAGCGAGATTTTCCCCAATACAATTGGAGTCTTGCCACCCTCGACAGACGTCTTCGTCACTTTGGTATTCATTACATATATTACGACACCACTTGCAGTAGTGTCAGTTGCGGTGCAGAAAGAATTAGAGGGACCAGGACGACTACTAGGTTACAGAGCAATGAATCAGAAGCTTAGAACAGAGCACAATGTTCAGGTACCACGTCATCTTGTTTACAACATGATTGCTGAATTGGATCCTGAAGGACTCGAGGCATGAAGCCTTCAAAGACGAAAGAAAAAGCCCAA
The DNA here is from genome assembly GCF_964205215.1 of Stylophora pistillata. Lineage (NCBI taxonomy): Eukaryota > Metazoa > Cnidaria > Anthozoa > Scleractinia > Pocilloporidae > Stylophora > Stylophora pistillata. Next base: position 27,572,585 of record NC_142521.1, on the reverse strand, counting down.
AGGCCAGTTTACAACTGAAGGGCCTTTATGGGTAGCTTCCTTAGATGGGCATGATAAACTGTGTGGTTATCAAAATTCCACCTTTCCTCTTGGTGTATACGGCTGTATTGACACGTTTTCCCGCAAAATCCAATTCTTGTTTGTGTGCTACTCGAACTCAAATCCTTTAGTTGTAGGCAAGATGTATCTTCGGTACCTATTCGAAACAGAGATGCTTCTGAGAAACCTCAGGGTTGACAGAGGGACGGAAAGTGGTAAAATGGCCACAATTCAAGTATATTTGTTAAACAAGCACGAAGTTATGAATGATCCCACTGATGCAATAATTTATGGCCCTTCAACAAGCAACAAGATCGAGAGATGGTGGTGTGAACTACATGAACGACTGGAAAAGTTCTTTAAAGAACAATTGACGGTGCTCCTAAGGGGAAGAGAGTTTGACCCACACAGTGTACTCGACAGACAACTGCTTGCTTATGTGTTTACACCAGTTGTCCAGCGCGAGTGTGACATTTTTGTCAGGTACTGGAATTCTCACAGAATCCGAGTGCAAGATAAGTTGGAAATTCCAGCGCGGGCACCAGACCACATATTCTCTTTCCTTGGATATTATGGAGGGAGCAACATGGGAATCCCATTACACAAAGATGAGTTGAGGGAGGTGGCCGATTTGTTAGCGGTAATGGATGGAGACGTGTTCGACTTTATTGACCCAAGAGTGAAGAGGGAATGTTTGCAACTACTTTCAAATCCAGAAAAAGTTGAATCAAAGGATGCAATTGAAGCATTCAGGCTTCTCAAAAGAAATATCAAGTTCCCTTAAGATGTGAGTGAAATCTTACATATACTTTACTCTCTCTAGATTTGGAAGTGAAACTGATGGGCCACCATACAAGAAAACCATGACAACCAGAAGCACTCACCAGAATGGGTTTTTATCTTCAAAAACAACCAGAAACTGTTTACTGCCTTTTGAGCTTGAAACCCAATAATGTTGCTTGCTATGACCAAACAGAGAGAAATTTGTTTTTGTAGAATGTTCATTTCTAGTGTTTTGTTAAAATTAAATCAATCACAGCTTAACTGCATTGGAATGGACTCATTCAGGAAGTGTTCAACTACCAACAGCAGAGCCATAATGAATGATGAAAAAAAGCAGCAAGTAAATTGGTTGTATTCTTTGGAACATTTAAAGTGGTGTCAGAAAACAGACAACATTTTGGGGCACCAGGAGTAACAGTTCATTCCATTTCACTTCAAATATAAAATCAGTCTGAAGACTGGACACAACAGGAAAAAAACCAGTTGAATTCATTTGAATTAGTGTAATCTATACAGTCAAGCAGCACTTGAAACTGTGATCTGACCATTTGATTATATTTAAAAAAAACCCAAAAAGTATTTTCGCTTAAGTAACCAGAGAAGATATCTTGGAAAACAGTGCCAAATGTGACTATATGCTGGGAAGGTGGAATATGTCACGATGACAGCAAATCACATAACACCAGCTTAAAAAACTAAAATACAGTCCAAAATCTTCACTAAAACAGCAACAAGTGTAAAAAAAAATCATGCTTCCAGGCTATAATAAACAATGCTAGCTATAAATAAGCACATCACGACCAGTGCCTGGACATTCAAACATCACTACCATTTTCATCAAACACTTTCAGAGACACCATGCCACAATACTTGTTACAGGTATGCTTTGATTTGAATTCATCAATAGCAATACAGGAAAGGTTTCCAGCAAAGAAGTTGACCTCCTTTGAATCATTAACAAGAAGATCAGTGGTTGCAATGTCCGGATCGTACAACTTAAAAGAGGAACCCTGAATATCAAGTAGCATAACCTTCTTTTCAGATATCTGATAGCTGTAATTTACAAGGCATTGTGCCTTTTCATAAATCTCATCAAATTCCACTGATGGGGAGGGGATGTGGAAACCATTATTGTTTACATATTTGTGAAATTCACCTTGAACAAACTCTTCAATGGTAACTGGTTGCTTTTTAAACAGAGCAAAAAAAACTTTCACATACTCAAATGTACCACCAAATTCAGGTGGTACGCTTTTAGCAAATCTTTTGGTTAGGTGCCTTACAACTGCACTCATTTGCACTTGCTTTCTTGTGTGATCCCCTAGTGACATACTCAAGTCATCATTAATGGTCTTTGCTGCTTCCTCCTGATACTGTTTCACCACCCATGCGGTTTGTGCAGCATCTTTTCCGATAGTAGTAGAACGAAATGCATCTCTAAATGCCCCATTAGCAAGTCTTCTTTCTTCAATTTCGAGTGTAAGTGAACCACTTTTAACCCACTTCATTTCTGCGACATCAAAACTCTCCAGATCTAACACCGTGATGTTTGTTGCTGGTGGCTTGACGAGTTTAGCAGCTTTCAGAAGCTCAGTAACTGACACTGACTTGGGGAAAACCATGGAATGCAATGCAGGCAGATTTCCAGACGTTTTCACTGGACTTGGTACGGACATAGTCACCTTAGCTGGTGCTAAACTATCCTCAAACAATTGCTGTCCTAATTTTGGAGCGACATCTGTGGACTTCGGTGGAAGAAAACGAATAAAATAAACCTTTTTGCCTTTGATCTGCTCGAGCTTGGTGCAGGAGGGTCCCCTGTCAGGCGCCAATTTATCGTATGAGCCCTCTGGAGCCTGATAATACTTCTCGCAGGCTTCTTTAATATTTTCCATTGTTAGATCATCATAGTCGCCAAAGGGAACGAAGTCCCGAGTATCTAAGGGTTAAAACTTTTAAAGTCTGCCTGAAGCGGAGCTGGACATACGCTGCACAAGAATGTCGTTCGGTACTGCCTTAGCACTCGCTCCCTTCTTCCCCTCACCTGCACACGATCGCTTCATGCCCACTCGTGCCTCGAAATCTTCCCACTTTTCTTTTCCTTCTTTTCTCTGTTTCATTTTCGATAGAAACCATACGGCACAGCCCACACCAGTGCAACAAAATCAAGCAGCTGTAAAGTCTCATGGGAAAATAAACCTCCGGCCGCCATTTTGGAAAACAAGCCCCAGTCCCAGTCCTTTCCGCGTGGGATGATAACGCTGGTCCGTTCGATAAAATCAATTCTTTTTTCTGTTTTGTTATTTCGGTAGTCTTCAAGAATATTTAATTCTTTTTTCAAATGTATTATCCTTTTAAATTAAATTTTTAAAACGCATTTGCCTTTGTGATTCATTTTTGCTTTGAAAATCAATTTTAAATTTAAAACAGAAGTGACATAAATGAATTGAAGATTCTGTATATATTGTAAATTGAATTTGAAATGAAATCGATAATGATAATCAAATTCAACATTGGTATTCATTTATCGCTGCAAAAAATCAAGTGATAATGCTGGGCCACCATAGGGGGTCCAATGATTAAACTCAGCATACCATTTTCTCTTAGAAGTTGCCGCACAGATAACTTATATGCTGTCGGGACGGTACAAAACGTGGACTCCCCCTTCTGGACCCCCTTTTGGACCCCCTCCTGGGCTCCCTTTTGGACCTCCTTCTGGAACCACCTAACTAGATTGAAAAAGGATGAAAACAATAAATACCAGGTGCGACTTAGGAGGTCGTCATCAAAGTGGCATTTCATGCTACATTCTATGGTGGAATGTTGAAGGTAAGGTGTGTGATTGTTTGGCAAGAAAATGTCGGGGTTGTTTATCGATGGCTTCAGGACTTTTGAGATTGCATAAAAAATGCGAAAAAAATCACACACCTACCTTCAACCTTCCACCATAGAGCTCTGTGTATGGATGACCACAATTTTTTTGGTCAGCGGTGGTAGCCAAGGACATGAGATGATGCAATAAAAATGGCGGAAAAAATCTGATCAGAGCGGCCGATCAGAGGAAACACCGCAAGTTTTGTAGCCCTGTGCCGAGGTCCCCATTCTAACTTATTAAAAAATGGCACCCACGATTGCACACGAGAGAATTAACAAGGTCCTGATATGGTAAATTCCGACAGGCGACATGGCGTTGAAACAGCGACATCAGGGAAATGAAAATGCGACTTCGAGCTCGACAATGATGAAATTGCGACAGCGACATCAGAACCTTCCGAAATGGCGACGTGACAAAGTTTGAAATTCAGACGGACGACATCTATACCCCCATAACAGAGCCTCATTAACATTTCTAGTAGCACTTTCTGAAGATTAAGGCAAACGGTTGTGGCATGAAATGCCACTTTGATGACGACCTCCTAAGTCGCACCAGACATTTATTGTCTTCATCCTTTCTTAATCCAGTTAGGAGGTCCAGAAGGGGGCCCAAAAGGGGGTCCAAAAGGGGGCCCAGAAGGGGTCCAGAAGGAGGTCCAGAAGGGGTCCAGGAAGGGGGTCCAGAAGGGGGTTCACGTTTTGTACCGTCCCTATGCTGTCCGCCTGTGGGAAAATGTTTTAAGAGCAGAATGAATGAAAAGATTATAAATTTTTTAATTATTCTATAGCCCGCTTCACAATTGCACCCTTGAAAACGATGGCTCTATTCAACCTTCATCTAACCTGATTGTTTTTTACATCTGATAGAACTGGGTGTGGCGACCAGAAAGAGCTTTCAAGCAGGTGAAACCCTTACTTGCGGTTGAATTTCCAGCTCGATCTACGGTATGTGCCAGCATTCGAATTCCCTTCAAACTATTACAGTAAGGCATTCTTATACTATTCTAGGAGAAACATCAAAATCCGCTGAGGTGCTTCACAAGACAACCCTTGAACAACATATTTTCGATCGTAACGCATACCGCCGTATTAAACATAACCCTGGTAATATGGCCGTATTTTCACTACTGCTTAAATAGTATTCATCACCGGAAGATCGCTCTCAAATTTGTAACGTTATTGTCACGCTATCGCTTGTTGTCATGTGACTCGAGTTAGCCAATCAAGGTAGTCTTACCTCGTGCTAGGATTCGCTTGCACTGTAAGTTGTTCGTTCTATTAAACGTTAAGATTCCAAGTACCTTATGATAGTTTATTTGACTGGAATCCCAACAATATTCATTTCCTAATCCGCATTTCACATATATGATTGTCATATACTTACAGTCATTTTTCATCATTTCAAAAGGAAATAGGCTTTTCGTACGAAGAAAATCAAATTAGAGAGAATTGTTGGTAGAGAACTTGGCACGCTGAGGAATATAACTTTTCCTTGTTGTTTATAAGCCTACATACCCTTGAACTCGAGCGGCAAAGTTAGAGAAGGAAACAAGAATACTGTATCGGGGATGGGAAGTGGATGTCGAAGATATACACATCAAGTTTCCGATGTGGAAAAAAATTTAACTGAGGACATGCACTCGGATTGTAGCTTTTGCAAATACCGGTCTCAAATTATATACTTGTGGTTAGCTATTCTTGGTTTGCAGCCTATAACGTGAGGCGAAGTAAAATTAAGAACTATAATCATCACTTGTAGACTTACCTGAGAATATCACAGAGAACATTTGCGAGTCTTTCCCGTACTTGTTAGTGGCAACACAGGTATAATTCCCTTCCTCTTCGAAACGTGCGGTTGCCGTGTTTGTTGTGTTTACCAGTGCTTCTAAGGCAGACAGAATGGCTGTGTATATAGGGGGGGTTCCTGTCACTGAACACGTCACTGGCTTGCCCGGATACGCTTCCACAACAGTTGGCATCGATATGTTGGGAGGATCTTGATAAGAATTGATTTAATGCCATTAAAAGTATTCAAGCAGTTTATCACTGGAAATTAAGCAAAGTCCAAAAACTGGGTGGGTGGAAGGGGGGGGGGGGGGGGGGGAGCGAGACGATGTGATAGGCCAAGAGTGCAATAATTAATGTTATTTTTTTCTCAGTTCGTAAGCGGGCGGTATTCTACAAATCCTGCAATCTGATTGGTTCCGAGAGCGGGCAGTATTCTCCCCATCCGGCCCGCTCACAGCGGGCGGTATCCGTTTCGCTCGAGTCACTTTGCTGAAACATTTCAAGCTTCGTTGCAGGGTTTCACAAATATATCTCATTCTGCCGGCTGGGCAGAATTTTTGAGCAAAGACTTCGGTCACGACCTTTCGGCGATAAATAATATTCCTTCTCTCTTCTCTACTGCTCTCAAATCACTATGGTTTTTCGGCAAAAATTGTTTTTGAAATAAAATTGCTGGTATTAAATTTGTTTTTAAAACGATTGAAACGCAGCCTATACACAATTTTTTGTTTAATAATCATTCACAAAAAGTAACTCAAAAAGTTACAACGAGAGGTGGTTGCAGTTAGCAATTACGTTAATCAATGCGACTCTCATTCGTTAAGATCTGAATTCTTCAACACAACTTGTTCGTTTGTGAAACGTTGAGCGAAGTATTTGACTTCTTCTCTAAATACACTTTCGCCTATTCTTGCAAATCCCTTGAATTTGGACATTTCTACCGTAAATTTCTCGTCAGAAACCGGAGGAATTTGATGAATAAAAGTCGCACTAAATCCCCTTATGTCTAGCTGGAAAGAGTCTCACTGAATTTAGCTTTTTAGTCGAAGAAAGACAGATTTACACAGACCATTGCAGAAAACGAACAAGCAGACTAACAACTCAAAACACACATTTGCGTTTACTTACAATTTGACTTTACGTGACATTTTAAAACGGAACAGAGGTAAGTCTTCGAAGATTAATCGTCGTTGGAAATAAACAATATTTTCTTTAAGATCTCTGAGTGTTTGTTTTTTCTTTTACGAGAAGATCGCCGCATTGTCATTTAACTCGTGTGCATTATTCACACCAGTAGTGTTGTTTATTCAAAAGCGTACGCTTTTTTTATTTTTCAATTGACAGGTGTCACATAGTGACAGTTACTTGTCAAATAATGTTTCAAAGTTTGCTCGGAAGCCTTTTCAGTTACATTTACAAATTAAAAATATTTCGTTGAAAGCTTCCTCTTCAATTTGAACAACGTCTGTATTCTTTATCATCCACTCGCTAACAAATTGTTAAGGTTATGGAGGATATTCCGTAATTAAACTCGTAATTGTAGCCCTAAATCATTCGGGTTCTTTTGGCAATCATTTTGTTTTGTGTTAGAAAAAAATAAAACTGTTATTCACCAGCATAGTTCGGTCCGTATTGGGAAAAACTGTGCCCTCTGTCTTGAGTACCGCCCTCGGCCTACGGGCTCGGGCGGTATCCAAGGCCTCGGGCACAGTTTTTCCCAATACGGACCTTCCGGCGGGTGAATTACATATATGTCTTACTACGCCCTTGAGCTCCCCAATTCTCTTGTATTTCATCTTATATTTTAGAGTAAATACGATTTAAGAGTATTTATTTTAGATCTACAGAAGTGCTAATTGTCCACGAAGGTAAAACGGCAGTGAACAATAACTGAATAAGGACAATCTTATTTTCTAAACAATGAAGTCTGAAAATGAAATATTCCCAAGTGACAATCACAGCAGATATAACCGAATAGCAACAAGCATGTAACAACATATTCCATATCCTCAATGTACCAACGGTATTATAACAAACAGCCGAACTGGCTCCTAGTAAACATAACACTTTGTGCCCGAGGGAATTTTTAGTCATTCTTCCATCGAGAACTTTCTATGGTATCGGGTATCGCCTTGCATGTTGATTAAATAACCTTATGTTTGCAACCACACATGGCGAGAATCAAGCATAGAACACACAGAGAGTACTCCAAAAGGATCTTAGGGGATTTCAGGAGTGATTTCCAAAGATAGATCCAAAGCGATTTCAAAGAGATTTCCGAAGTATTTTCCCACGAAAATAACATGGAGATTTCTCTATCAAACTTCCCACCATATGAAGTACACCTCATCTCAAACTGTAGGTCAAATTTCCTAAGGTGCAAAGCTCTGCGAGAAGACCTCGACTTATCTGGTCTCATGAAAGCTGGTACACCCTAGAACTAAGCGAAATACAAGCAAAGGAGCTGGAGAATCACGATCAAACCATAAAAAAGAAAGGAACCTCAACACCTCTCAAAGGGAAACAGCATCATCAACAACATCGCCAGGAGTTCCGCACTCGCCACGAATCACGCAATCACAGCAACTCCCGAAAAGACAATGGTAAATATAGTAACTGTGGTGGACCATGCCCTCACAAAGAATTATGCCCTGCGAAGAACAAGAAGTGTAACTCTTGTGGCAAACCAAATCAATTTGCCCGCGTTTGCAGAACAAATCCACCCGAGTCAGCAGAACACGTCACGTATGAAGACACCGCTGAAAATGACGAATATATTTACACGATAGGCAGTGACAAGCAACCAACTTGCAAGGTCAAGATCGATGGAAAACAAATGGAAATGATGGTCGACTCCGGCGCATCAGTCGATCTTATGGACAAACGCACCTTCAGGGAGTTATGCAAACGGAAGTTACCAGAGGCCACCAAGCGCAGAATTTTCTACTACGGATCATTCACACCTATACCTGTTGAGGCCGAAATATTCGCTAATGCCAATAGCATATTGGACAACTCTGCATGTCATCAAAGATGCTTCAGGAAACTTCCGACATTTTAACACTGTTACAAAACTTGGCGTGCTCAAGATCATCTACTAAGTCAAACCTGACGAGACCGGTCCCCAGTTCCCTGCGAACGAAGATTTAGAAAGCCTTTTCAGTGGAATCGGTAAAGTGAAAGGAAAATTCATCAAGCTTCACATAGACCCTGACATCATACCCGAGAAGCAACCGCACCGTCAAATTCCCTTCCATGTCATAAAGGATGTCGAGATGGAGTTAAAGGGATTAGAAGAGCTAGACATCAGCGAGACCGTGACAGGCCCAACGCCCTCGGTGAGTCCTATTATCATAGTCCCCAAGAGCTCTGGTCAAGTGAGAATATGTGTAGACATGCGAGATGCCAACAAGGCTGTTAAACGAGAAAAGCACCTGTTGCCGACCATAGACTGTATGGTTGCTGACCCGAACGGAGCGACAGTTTTCAGCAAGTTAGACCTTTCGTCTGAATATCGCCAACTTGAGCTGACACCAGAGAGCCGCTACATCACCAAACTCAGCACACACGTCGGACTTCGAAGATACAAGCGCCTATTGTTTGGAATTGACGTAGCATCCGAGATCTTCCAGAACGCAATCGATGAATTACTCACGGGCCTTCCTGGATGGGAGAATATCTCCGGCGATATTATCGTTTATGGGAAAACTTAGAAGAAACATGATGACAACTGCCATGGCGTACTGGAACGGCTCGAGCAACATGGCGTGTGCCGGAACAAGGAGAAATTCGCCTTCTCGAGGAGTGAGGTCAAATTCTACGGACAGATTTCCAGCAAGAAGAGAGTCAAGGCTGACCCAGCCAATATCAAGGCGATCATTGACATGAGCAAACCAAAAAGTGTCAGCGAGGTGAAGTCTCTACTGAGGATGGCTCAGTACGTGTCCCGTTACATCCCAGACTACGCCACGATAATTGCTCTTCGACGGCTGTTAACCAAGAAAGACACGTCATGGCAGTGGGCCGACGAGCAGCAACGGGCATTCGACAAGTTGAAGACAGCCTACGCCATATTTTGCATTGTTGTTTATTCCCGCTGTTGTTTGGTTCACCTCGTTGTCACGCGATTGGCGCATAATTAGCGCCGCACCTTTGCCCCCTTTGTTTGTCTGCTCGTTCTATTTCATGTATGTTTCTTGTCTTCTCTTGCTCGGAGTTTCGGCTCAACTTACTAGTGTGGTATAAGCGCCAAATTTTCAAAGAACTCACAGAGACAAGGACGTCAAAGTGTTCTTCGATTTTCACCGCCTCTCTGAGTGTCCAAGCCGGAATTCGTTAACCGTAGCGATGACTTCACACAGAGCGCCGAAACAGTGATCGCTTTCTTCGAACAAAAATAATCACTCCGGTAGAAGCCTGGAAAAACAATTAAAGTACATCCTATCCCTCTATCCGAACTTTGCAGACTTTCTTACTGATGGATCGTTGTGGAGTAAAAAAACAAACTCTACGCCTCTACGTGGTTTCTCCAACGATCCAGAATCTGTTCCTACGGCAAGAAGAAGAACTGCCCCTCAAAAGGTGACACATTTGGAAATAATGCTCGGCCAAACTGCGAATTACGCCCTTATCATTTCCCGGAGCTCAATCGTCAAGAATTCTACATCTATTAGCGGCGTTTGGCAAAGGATCCGACAGCACTATGGCTTGCAGTTAACCGGTTCCCGTTTATTGGACCTCGCGAACATTTCTCTGAAGCCTGAACAACACCCCGAGGATTTATTCCAAAGCTTAATGGCCTTTATTGAGGACAACCTGCTCACTACTTCCAGCAGAATAACTCATCATGGCGAGATTTCTGACACTGAAGAAGAATTATCTCCATCGCTCGAAAATTTTGTCGTTCTTACATGGTTATGCTTACTCCATCCCAGCCTCCTGCGGCTTGTGAAACACCGTTATGGAACCGAGTTACGTAGTAGAACGTTAGCCTCTGAAACTTGAGATCCCTCCAGCCCTCGAAACTCCGAGCAAGAGAAGACGTCTATTGACCGAAGACAAGAAACATACATAAAAAAGAACGAGCAAGCAAAAAAGGAGACAAAGGTGCCGCACTAATTATGCGCCAACCGTGTGACAACGAGGTGAACTAAACAACAGCGTGCATACGAAGCGGAAAAATGAAGCAGACTAAACGACAGCGTGCACAATGCGTCACGCCATGCAAGCTAATGGCGGGAACTAAACAACAGTGCAAAATATGCCGTGACTTCCTCTTTCTTACGCTCGTCTAAGCAGTTACAAATAGCCAGAGGTGAATGCGCAAATTAAGTATTACAACATAGCGTTCGTAAAGGCAGCTAAGTAACATAGTCCTTGGGGTAAGCTGGGCGACGAGTTGGACGGCTAGACCGGCGTGGATCGGATGAGAAGGCAGACTCCAAGATGCCATCAATGCCGTCAGACACGCTTCCCTCTGGAGGAGGAGAAGACTCGGGCACAGGAGAACTGTCAGTCTGAGGATCTGGTGGAGTAACGAGCTCGCTAGGAACTAAAGCAGAGGCAGGATTCGGAGTGCTCTGAGGGGTAGGAACGTGAGCGGGTACCCCGTCAACGTACTCAGAAGTAAGGGGCTCTTCGTCGATATCTTCAGGGTAGAAATCGGTGCTGTAACGGCGAGAAAGGTTAGACGTGGTCTCTGTTAGGTCAGGAACGCGATAACATTCAGACAGTTTGACGCGGTAGGAGGTAGAGCGCAACTGTGAGTCAGTGAACTTACGAACGTTGCACTACAGGTCGTCTACAGGCTTCAAAATATACCGACTGCGGGCATGTGTCTTGAAGTCATCGGAAGTTACGTAAACCAAATCGCCGACTTGAACGGGCATGGCGCAGCGAGAATAGCAGCCAGAAGCTTTGGATTTCTCACTAGCGGGATGATTACCAAGCCGCAAGGAGTGCTGTTGTCTAACAACTTGGATGTCAGAAAAGGGGATCTGTGTGTTGCCACATCTCGCGGGAAGACAATCCTCTGTTATGGATACGGGTGTTGAGATTGGGTGTCGCTACAGCTAAGGAGAGAGGAGTGATTCTACCACCTTCAGGACAAATACCTAGAAGCTCAACCCCAAGTTCGGCGACGCACTTCCCTGCCATAGGATTCTTGTTTGGGTTTTTGACTCGCCCAAGTTCCACAGTAAAGCCGTACTGCCTAAGGATTTCATTACCTTACAGAGAAGCGAAGCCAGGAGCGGGATCTACCCTTATGACGGAAAGGGGGCCAGACAGAGGACACAGCTCAAGGCACAATCGGAGGAGACCGGAGCGAATGGATTCACGTCATCCAGCAAGCAGGAAGCCGTGAAGGACGTGGAGTTCTCGCTTCATGACGTCAGCAGCGAAGGAAATACCAAAGCCGTCAGGGGGATCAGAAGTTAACTGTTCAACAAGATTGGAGGAAACTTTCTTCAAAGAAGAGCACAGGTGGCAACACTGCGAGCACTGATCCAGGGGTTTGTTCAGGTCTAAGGCGAAGAAGTAACGCTGCGAAAGCAGTTTCACTCGGTGACGGGAAGGGTGGTCCAGTTTCACATGCAGGGCAGTAAGGAAGCCATCAACGACAGAGCATGGGATGACTTTATATTCGCTGGACGCAGCGAAAGGTTCATCGCGTTTTATAACGAGCAGGCCGTCACGGGAAATGGAGACGAGGCTCAGGTAACGCTTGACGTCTTTGATGTTTGTCAGCTTCTTTGACGGGCGAGTGCCGTGCTTAAGACGCGAGTGGACACGCCTCAAGTCTGGGCACTCTAGCTGCGACTGGAGCCAGGCGGAACGGCTAGTGAAAGGAAGGGACGTCTTCCCCGATAACACGTCATGGACAGATATGGGACGTACAGCCAGGTCCTCAGCATCGGATACAAATGAAAAGATTGACAGCGAGAGTCGTCGCAAGCTGGTGCGTTATGACTAGCGGAGTCAGAAGGCAAATTTGCGGAGCCGGCCAGATGGAGCAGCGTGACTTGGTAACGGCCAACAGACGGTAAGAATGAGGTCATTCAAGGACTGGAAGGGAACTGGTCACAACAGAGCTTGTCAAAGGCCTGGACACACGGCTTATTATCAATCATTACATAAGTGTTAGACACGTATGATGCGCGATCCTCGCAGTAGAGAGCGCTATTTATGCAATAGCGGAAATCAGACCTGAAAAAAATTAAGTCTGTACGGGATTCGAACCACTGACTTCTGCGATACTAGTGCAGCGCTCTACCAACTGAGCTAACAAGCCAACTGAGAGCAGGCAGTTAAGTTGATTCGTGATAAACCCGTGATGATAAATCAGATACAATGAATATATGCGAGGATCGTGCATCATACGTATCTAATACCGCAGTTCAAAATATATGACCTTCATATATCCATTGTATAAGTGTTAGACTTTGATTGAATTACATAAGGTGCGAAATGCTTGACAGTGGCCACAATAGATGATGCTTCTATTTCACATGGCAGCCAGGAAGCTTGATGTTTTTTAAACTTGGCACTGAAATAACTGGCGAGGTGGAGCCTTTGGTCACGAAGTACATAAAGGGTGGCGCCAAGATCATTCAGAACCATCGGTCGCGATTCAGAGCTGATTATCAGGCTTGGGAAGAGTGATGGATCCGTTAGATGATTGTGCCTCTTGACAGGAGCGGAAACGAACCAAAAGCTCGTCAGACCAGGACATCGTATCCTGAGATTGGCGACTTGCCGTAAGGGACTCGAGAGGAGCGAGGAGCTTAGCAGCTCCACTAAGGACCCGGCCAAGTTAAGCATTTTGTAGGAACCAACAAAAACACGGAGACTGCGGACGTTCTTGGGAGTCTCGCCAGAAGCCAGTGCAGCTACACGGTGGGGAGAAGCACGGATTGAGCCTTGAGACCATATCCAATCGAGAATGGTGGTCGAGAATGGGCAGATTATGGTTTTGGCAGGTGAGAGGCCAAGGTTGCAGCAATCCAGAGCCGAGAGGACTTTTCGCCAGTTGGTAAGGAGCTCCTTATGAGTGTTTCCACCGCAATACAAGTCGTCAGCAACCTTCGCGACGCAACCTTCCTGAAGAAGGTCGCCCAGGACAGGGCACATTAGCTCCTCGAGGGCCTTCTCAGAACCGGGGACTCCCATTGCACAGCGTGTGCGTGTACGAACACCTTTGAAGGGTGTAACCACGCCACAATACTTCATGGAGTTCTTGCAAAGGGGGATTTGATAGAACGCCTGGAACAAATCCGAGAGTATGATGTGCTTCCAACAAGCAATCTTGAGAAGGGCGGAGTCAACGTCCAGCATTAGCGAGGGTTGAGGCTTGCTATCGCGGCCCACGTCAATAAAGGCTGTGACCAAGCAGAAACCACCATTCCTCTTCTTCACTAGGAAGGACGGATTCAAATATTCCACCACGACCTTTAAATCTCCTGGTCAACGGAACACACCTTGAGCCTCAAGCTCGTCAAATTTGGTTTGAAGCTGGTTGAGTTGGTCACGGGAGTACTGAGGGACACGCTCTTTGCGCTGGAAGAGGGGTGGGGCGGCTTGACGGGTCCCATATTCACAACTCCATCAATCGGACCGGCAGCCCCATTATAACCAGGAATAAGGGAATCGAAGACCAATTTGAATTCCTTCAGAAGCGAAATGAATGCATCTTTTTCAGAGAAGGAGGACAACAAACCGTCAAACGTGTACAGACTCAATAGGAGAAGAGCGAGGAACAATAGACTTGGGAGGCGGCTCGGAGGATTCTGTGGGAAATTTCAGAACAATAAGACGTGCTTGGCATAAATGGTCGTTTTTACGGACAAGCAAGGGCTCCTCGGTACTGTTGAGAAGTCTCATTTTACCGCCAATGGATTGGACGATGTCTGGGTGAGGCCAGGTACGAGTAGGTTTGAGGTGACCAGAAGAGACCGAATCTGTACGGAGCTCGATGGCGAGTGTCGAATCTCTAAGCAGCTCTGTCGGGGTGTCGATTTCGAGGAACTCACCCGGCCAAACGTGGTGTTAGTGCTCGGGACACGAAGAAGGTGGCAAGCTCTGACAGCGTAGTGGGTCTGAGGACTTCGGGAACAACCATAGGATGCCACGTCACACCCAGCGATGATGATCTCACGTTTAGCGGGGCGAACTGCGATGTCTTTGGAAGTAATAAAGGGTGTTCCGACCAATATATCAACATCAAAATCCTCGACGACGAGGGCTTCTAGTGTAAGAGGTCTACCATGGCGAGTCAGAGGAAGGCGGATCCCGCCAACAACATTTAGCTGTGAACGACCGTCGTCCTGCAAAACGTTCTGGGAGATTTTAGTTACCATAGCACCAATGTGCCTTGATAGGGAAGTTCTCATCATATTAATCTCTGCACCCGTGTCAATTGTAAGGCGTAAGTGGTGGTGACTGTAAAATGCGTGAAGAAATGGAGACTGGGAGACATTTACCCGACGAGTGACTGGAGGTTCCGTAGTAGGTAGTGCTCCGGAGGAATGGTGCTGCATATGATGTCGGACTTTAACCCTTTCACTCCCATGAGTGACCAAGACAGATTTTTTCCTTACGATCTCAATAGAATACAAAGCAGACGAGAGATGAGAATAAAGAAAAATATCAATTAGGGGGTTATTAGTTCATCCCATACCAAATTCTTTTAAACTCGCATTATAAGAATTTTATAGCAGACAGTTAGGAGAATTACTAAGAAGATCTTGGGAGTGAAAGGGTTAACCCAGGGCTGGAGTGATAGTCGACGTTAGCCCCATCGGACTTGGAGGATTGTTGGTGCAGCAAAGTAAAGTTATCAGTTACAGAAACGAGCTTTAGGTGACACTGAGCGCAGATATTCCCAAATCGAGAGGGAAATGGTGGGAGTAGTCTGGGCGGTCGAATATTTTTATCTTTACTTGTATGGATCAGAGTTGATCATTGTCATACACCACAAGCGACTCGACAGATGGAAGCTGAGGCTCATGCCCTACAACTGCCAAATTATCTATCGACCTGGCAAAGACGCCGAGAATCCAGCCGATTTTATCAGCCGCTATCCAAGTAACTTAGACAGTGAGGAGCGCAACATTGCAGAATACAACGTGAACTATGTATGCAACCAGGCAGTGCCAAAAGCAGTGACGCTGCGTGAAATCAAGCTAGAGTCGGAGAAGGACATTTCGCTCCATGCACTTATCAAAGCCACTGAGACTGACCAGTGGACACATCCCGAAGTACAAGAGTACAGAAATGTGCAAAATTAATTTTTGGTCTATTAAGAACCTGTGCGAGGGGAAACAGGATCGTAGTCCCGAAAGCACTGAGGGACTGAGCCGTGGACCAAGCACACGTTGGGCACCATGGAATCGTGAAAACAAAACGCCCCATTAGAGAAAAAGTTTGTTTTCCCGGTGTAGACTAGATGGTTAAGGAGAAAGTCGACAGCTGTTTACCATGCCAAGCAGGAACTACTAGCAAGGCAGAACGACTCTAACTTCTGAGGATGACACCACTACCAAGCGCTCCACAGAAAAAACTTTCGAAGGATTTTCTAAGACGAACCACCTCTGGAAAGTACCTCATGGTCGTCATAGACGAATAAAGCCGTTTCCCAGAAGTTGAAATTGACATTTTCATTTCTGCTAGATCCACCATACCGAAGTTCAATGCAATTTTCGCTACACAAGGAATTCTTGATGTCTTAAAGAGTGACAACGGACGCTCCTTCAATGGCATGAAGTTCAAGAACTTTGTTGAACATCTGGCTTTTGACCACTGCAATTTCAAGTCTCTATGGCCAAGGGCAAATGGCGAAGCGCAATGTTTCATTAAGACACTAGAGAAATGCGTCTAGTATGATATATTTACAAATCAAAATATACATTATCTTTAAGCTTTATCTTTGCAATTTAAGTCCTCAAAGTTTTTTTCTTGGCCCGCTATAGGCGGCGCGTCCAGAGTTCAGGCGAAGAAGACAAAAAATGTAATGCGCTCCGTTGAACGGCTGTCACGCAAGAGGTCAAGGCCAATCTTTCTGCTTCGCCAGGAATGTACCAAATACATGACCCCTTGCGTGACAGCTGTTCCAACGGATCGCATTGTCGATCACATTACATTTTTTGTCATATCAGCCCGCACTCTTTTAAAGCTGGACGCGCTGCTTGTGGCGGGCCAAGAAAGAAACTTTGAGGAATTAAACTACAAGGATGAAGCTTAAAGACGATATCTCTTTTGATTTGCAAATATATCATACTAGACCTTTTAAAGGCCTTTAAATGGGTCGTGACAGCTGTTCAGCGGTTCTTGTTGCATTTGTGACTGAAAATAGCCCAGACTCTTTTGAACCTGGGCACACCGCTTATATCGGGCCTAGAGAGAGAATTGTAGGAGTTAAAGTACAAGGATAGAGCTTCAAGATGATACATATTATGATTTATAAGTATATATGGAATTCCTCTTCATAGGCCACCGAAGTTGACCTCTATTTTTCCTCTGCGACAAAGACGCGAGGTACCTTATTTCAACGGGGCACTATTCAGACTTAAGAGCTACTGACCGAAGATATCGAGAATCCGCCGACAGTTGCAAAACTTCGTGATTCGTTTTATTTTTTCTAAAGGACCCTTTTAATGAACCTTTTTCGAAAATTATATCAAAAAGTTCAATCGCGCTCTGTTTTCTCCGAAAAATCGAAAAGTTCGAAATACGCCTAAATGGCTGTTGTCCCCCCGTAAAGCGATGAAAAATTATGCAGCTTTGGCAACTTCGTACTATACAAAGCGATACAGTCCCGCTTTTAAATTTTTTGCACTAATAGATGGTCCTTTTATCTCTTACAAAATATTAATGTCTTGTTATTTTGTTACGTTTAAGTTTGAATAGTAACCCGTTGAAAGAAATTCCTTCGCGTCTCTTTCGCGGAGGTAAAATAAAGGTCAACTTCAATGGCCTATGAACAGGTCTGCCATTTATGCTTACAAATTGTAATGTACATCGTCGTTAAGCTTTATCCTTATATTTTAATTCCTCCAATTCTCTTTCCTGGCCCGCAATAAGCGGCACTTCCAGGTTTACAAGAGTTTGGACTATTTTGCCGAAAATGTTCTGCGACCCCCTGAACAGCCGTCACGACCCATTTAAAGGCCTTTAAAAAGGTCTTGTATGGCATATTTACAAATCAAAGTATATATTACCTTTAAGCTTTATCCTTGTAGTTTAAGACCTCTTAGTTTCTTTCTTGGCCCGCCATAGGCGGCGCGTCCAGCTTGAAAAGAGTTCGGGCTAAAATAACAAAAAATGTAATGCGATCCGTTGAACGGCTGTCACGCAAGAGGTTATATGTATTTGGTACATTCCAAAGGCGGATTAGTCAGGTATCCCACAATTCCACGTTTCGAACTATATTTAAATACACACCAACTCAATAGGGGGTAACTAGGTCTTTATTGCTTAAGACCATACACGATGCTCCCCATAATAGGGAGGTAAATAGAAGAAAAAAAAAATTTTACAGATTGCACTAAGTACAAACAACGTTAATCGCTCGCTGATCGCAAAGAGAATGCTGACAAATATGCCAACTGTTCGCTTATACCCGCCGGGCGTGGCGTAGAATTTCCGCTGCGGTATTTAATTGTGATAAACAAGTCTATCGCCCACTAAATACACACCAACTCAGTCGGAGGTGACTGGATCTTTATTGCCTAAGACCATACGCGATGCTCCCCAAAAACCCCCAAAAGAGTCGGTGAGAAAGTCAGTGAGGGATAGACTTGCTCATCAAGTTGACGGCCATAAACTTGTACTGCAGAGAAGTATCGAGGTAACGTTCGTAGGCGTTAGAAAGCCAATCTCCTTGAAGCTTAATATAGTGCCCAGGGACGCCACAGTCCAGCGCAAAGGTGGCTCCTCCGCGACGAATAGAGTGGCCAGAGTACAGGGTTCCGTCAAATCCGCATTGCTGGAGCAACTTTCAGAGTTTTGTAGTAAATGTAGTGTAAGTTAGTGGTTTAACATGACCCCGGGATTTGTATACAAAAGCAGGGCCCTCTTGAAGCAAAGCAGAGTCATGTGCGCCTACCAATTTAAAGGCATTTACAATTGCTTTATGCGGGCAGAGTTTAGAGTGTTCTATCCTCGGAACAGGTACCAAAAGGGTGCGATTACGATACTGGATTGTTTTCGACCAGCGCACTAAGAGCAGCAGGCCCCAGTTGTAAACGCGAATACAGCACATGCGCAAGTGTTTTAGGGGGTTAAATGAGCTCGCCGACCGGATGAGGAGATTAGACTTGCGTAAGAAAGAGAAAAAGGCGATGACGCATGCAGCCCAAAATGTCGCGTCGAACGAGTTAGTGAGGACAAGCTCTTCATGGAGTTTATGTAAAATGTCTGGGGTGATTGGGAGCTTTTGCCGAACAACGTTGCCGTGGAGACGCTTGATAACCTGCATGAGGAGGTCTTTCTGAAATTTAAACAGCGGGTCTTGCATGGGGTTTGGAAATCCACATTGTAGGTGCAAGATGCGTACGACATTCAAATAATATGCGATGCTAGAGGCGGCGAGAGTCCGTGCTAGGAAGACCACATAGCGTAATAAATTATGAGAAGAGCATGGCACTGGTCTGTAACCAAAGTAAAGGCAAAACCGAAAATAGGCTCGCAGTTGTGATTTGTAGGTAACTGCGGTGGACTGCGCGAAAGCCTGTCCGCGGTATTTCCTCAGCTCGGCATCAAGTCGCTGTTCTTGAGCATGGTCTGCACCTGTAGAGGTAATGCATCAAAGGCGTTACGTGACAGATGGGGCGCGGGCGTGACACAAGGCAGGTTCTTCGAGGGGCGGGAAATTAGTTTTTCCACAAGGAGTTCGCAATGTGGAGGATCATGGAGACGAGAAATAGCATCGGCCAAAGTGTTAGCTACCGTGGGGATATATCGTGAAGTGACACGAAAATTGTATGTCGCTGAGAGCCAGAAAAGTTCGCGTAGCCATTGCATCGCAAGCGGATTACGAGAAGTGCCCTTATTTATCGCGCTTAGCGTTGTTTTGTTATCAGTTCGCGCAATGATCCACCTATCGCGTAATTGATCCTTCCAGCGCTCAAGAGCTAGAAGAACTGTGAACGTTTCTTGCAAGTTGATATGCACGTTCGCCAGACTAGGATAGTTAGTGGCCCAATTGACGTAGAACCAATCACCTTGAAAGAAGCTTCCTCCGCCAAGCGGACAGGCGTCAGTAGAGAATTCTGCGGTGGGAACTGGTTCCGAGTGTCACGTTGGGACGTCATGCGTGACACGCATGCTCTATGACATAACGGCTCGCACGTGGTTTTTGTTTTGCTTTTTCGACTCGTATCTTTTGACATGGTGTCATGAGTAAACTATGGATAGTTTTCACAAGCCTAGCGCTTTGAGTCTCAATGGAAACACATCAGAAAATTGGCGGCGATTTAAGCAGCAGTTTGATATCTACTTAACTGCTTCGGGAAAAGGAAACAAAGCCGATGAGGTCAAGATTGCTATATTGCTAAACTTTGCAGGAGAAGACGCCATTGAGGTCTTCAATACATTTCAGTTTGCCGAAGGCGACGAGCACAAGCTGGACAAAGTCCTTGAGCAGTTTGAGCAGTACTGTAACCCCAGGAAGAACGTAGTGTACGAGAGGTATCAGTTTTGGCAGATAACACAGAAAGATTCTGAAACTGTGGATCAGTTTGTCACACGCTTGAAAAACAAAGTGAAATCTTGCGAGTACCCGTCGCCGGTTGATGACATGTTGCGAGACAAGTTCGTGTTTAGTATACGAGATCTTCAAGTGAAGGAACGCTTACTGAGAGACGAGAAGCTTACTCTGGAAAAAGCGATTTCTATGGCACGATCGTCCAAGGCTTCGAAAGAACAGATTAAAGCGATGGGTCCTATGGAGCAAAACAATGCAAATCCGACCGTGAATGTAATTCAACAGGCGGCGGCGGCGACAGATTGAAGAAGAACCCTTCGCGTCGCTCAAGACCAGGTTCGGGCTCACAAAAAGGAAAGTGCACGTTTTGTGGTTCTTCTAACTCGTAGGGCTCCTGCCCTACTTTCGGAAAAACGTGTGACTACTGCCAGAAGAAGGATCATTTTGCGAATGTTTGCCGTAAGCGACTACGGGATTTTGGCGGAAAAACAGTACACGCAGTCGTTGAATCGGAGTGCAGTGACAACGAAGCCGATTTGCTAACTTTCTCAGTGGAGTCCAGTGCGGAAGATCCTTCTAAAGACGAGTGGCACGTCTCGCTCAAGATCGTCAATACCAATGTGAATTTCAAAATAGACTCGGGGGCTGATTGTAATGTCATCTCCAAGTCGTTGTTTGATCGGCTTCCAATGGATCCCAGACAGTCCTGCCAATGCAAAGTCAAACTAAATGTGCGTGACGGACGTCGAATCACACCTTGCGGCAAGGTCAGCCTAACTTGCAAGTATAAAGGAAAATTCACAGTGATAGACTTCATACTTGTTGAACAAGATCTACCATCCATTCTTGGATTCAAGTCCTGTCTCGATCTAGGCCTGATAAAGAGAATTTACCGCCTTGAAGAAGAGAACCTGGAATCCGAATATGCAGACGTGTTTGAGGGCTTGGGTGAGATCAAAGGCGTCCAGTACAAGATTCAAATTGATCCCAATGCCAACTCTGTCGTGCACCCTCCCCGTCGGGTTCCTGTGGCCCTTCGCGAACCTCTTAGAGAGGAACTTCAGAGAATGGAAAAGCTGGGAGTCATTAAGAAATGTACAGAACCCACTGCCTGGGTACATAGTCTTGTTGTTGCTAAGAAGAAGAATAAAAAACTCAGAGTGTGCATGGATCCTAGCGATCTCAATCGTGCCGTCATGCGCGAACATTTTCCCATCCAGACCGTGGAAGATGTGATTACCAGAATGCCCAGTGCAAAAGTGTTCAGTGTCCTTGATGCTAACCATGGCTTTTGGCAGGTTAAACTAGCCACGGACAGTAACAAGCTAGCTACCTTCAACACCCCATTTGGCCGGTACAGTTATACACGTTTGCCATTTGGGATAGCATCGGCTCCAGAAGTGTTCCAAAATGTTATGTCTCATTTGTTTCAAAAATTGACGGTGTTGAGGTAATTGTGGATGATCTGGTTGTGTGGGGAAAAGATGTGGAGCAGCATGATGTGAGGCTCAGACAGGTGTTGGACCGCTGCCATGAGCGTAACCTCAAGCTTAACAGGGAGAAATGCCATTTTTGAGTATCCGAAGTTCATTATGTGGGCCACGTGTTGAGTGCAAATGGTGTTAAGCCAGACCTGAATAAAGTTGAAGCAATAATTGCTATGCCAACCCCAGCCAATCGTGAAGACGTACGGAGATTCTTGGGTGTGCTAACGTATTTATCTAAGTTCATTCCAAACATGTCTCTGAAGAGTGCCCCACTTTGCCAGCTGCTCCAGAAAGATGTCGAATGGTCCTGTGAACAAGTAGAGGATGATGCATTCACAAGCCTGAAAACTTCAATCTCATCAGCTCCAGTCCTCAAGTTCTTTGAACCGAAAGAACCAGTGACCCTGTCTGTTGATGCAAGCTCAAAAGGGGTTGGTGCAGTCCTTCTGCAGAATGACCGCCCAGCTGCTTACGCATCCAAAGCCCTGACTCCCAGCCTAGAAAATTATGCGCAGATGGAGAAAGAAATGCTGGCGATCGTCTTCGGGTGTGAACGGTTTCATGATTTTTATATGGGCAACGAAAGATTACGGTTGAAGCGACCATAAACCGTTGAAAGCAGTCCTGAAGAAGCCCATACATCAAGCACCCCTTCGCCTTCAAAGGATGATTCTCAGGATTAAGCCTTACGCGGTTAAGGTTAAGTATATACTTGGCAGCAAACTGCCTTTAGCTGATACACTCTCCAGAGCATATTTACCCCACAACAGTACAGACCAAACTGATGAGTTCGAAGTTCATGTCCTGGACTCTGGACATTTGCCGGAGACGATGTTTCACAAGTTGAGGGACGGAACTGAGAGTGACCCTGAACTTCAACAGATGCAGAAAGTTGTCATGAGTGGTTGGCCGCAGACTAAAGTAGAGACACCAGCTGAGACAAGACCTTACGGGAACTACCGAGATGAAATAAGCTGCTAAGAGGGGTTAATGTTCAAGGGTGATCGCATAATTGTTCCCCATAGCCTGCGACCCGAAATACTTCAACGCATACACGCTGCTCACTTGGGGATAGAGAAGTGCAGAGCGCGAGCCAGAAGTGAAGTGTTTTGGCCAGGTATCAATAGTGCGATCGATGATTTGGTATCCAAGTGTAGTACCTGTCAGCAACACCAGCGAAGCAACCAGAGGGAGCCGTTGATTCCTCAAGAGGTCCCTGAGAGAGCCTGGGCGACAGTTGCAGCAGACATTTTCTACTATAAAGGGAAAGACTACCTGCTTGTAGTTGACTATTTCTCCAAATATCCTGAAGTAGCCCGCCTCTCCGGTAAGAATAGTGAAGCAGTTATCTTGGCCATGAAAGATATGTTTGCACGTCATGGAATCCTTGAGAGGCTAATCGCAGACAACATGCCTTTCAATACTGTGAAATTTAAGGACTTTGCCAGTAAGTGGGAGATAGAAATGGTAACCACAAGTCCACACTACCCGAAATCAAATGGTCTTGTGGAAAGAAACGTACAGACCGTTAGGCAGTCACTAAGGAAAGCTGATGAGTAAAAACAGGATGCATTCCTCGCTTTATTAGAGTTTCGTAATTCCCCTATCAGTGGAATGAATGAGTCCCCAGCAGAACTTCTCATGAGTAGAAAGCTAAGAACAAGACTGCCAATTTCCAAGAGCCTCCTTGAACCACAGCCTAGGTCTACCTCTCAGATTCTTCATAACCTGCTGACACGTCAACAACGTCAGAAAGCACTCTATGACCGCGGCACTCGGCCACTTTCCACACTACACGAAGAGGTACCTGTGCGAATGAAGCAGGGACGAGAATGGACACCCGCAATGGTCATCCGACAACACCAGATTCCTCGTTCGTACATTGTAGCGACCCCTGATGGAACCAAGATGCGTCGAAACCGCTTCCATCTTCAATCGACCAAGGAGGAGGCATCTCCAGTCCCAAGCCCAGCACCGAGCCCAGCATAGGTAGCAGGAGGCAGTGATGAGTCAAATCCATCTATGCAGCCAAGCACTGATACTGGTATCGAAACGTCAGAGATGGAAGCACAGCCCGATTTCCCGCAAAAGTATCAACCTGTCAGAAGAAGTCTACGGGTCCATAGACCACCAGCGCGTCTTATTGAAACTGCATAGTGATACTGCCAAGCTGATCACAAGTTTAAGCTGGAAGAACCTTTGGGGTGATTTTGTAGTCGTACACACTCGGGACATTGTGGACTGTTAGAACCTCGTTTATTTGTTAGAATCTCGTGTATGTTTTAACTTTTTTTTTTTAAGAAGAGGAGATGTCACGTTGGGACGTCATGCGTGACACGCATGCTCTATGACATTATTACATAACGGCTCGCACGCGGCTTTTGTTTTGCTTTTTCGACTCGTATCTTTTGACACCGAGTCTACGAAAAAGGTTTTTCAATTAAAAATGTCTAGAAATTCTGTCCACCATTTCAGATCTTCTCGCAGGTAAGCGTTAATTCGGACATGATGATGTGGGCGCTGCATGTGGTTAACAGTGTTAATCATGCGCCGTAAGAATGTTCTTCCGCCAAATACAACGCGTGCGGCATATTTTAGCTTGCCAACGAGAGACTGCAAGTCTTGTTTTGTGATAGATCGCTTCGCCGTTGTTTCGCTAAGTAGCAATCGCAGCTCGCAGAGTTTGCGTTCGGGCAACGTGAGTTGCCTGCGCACAGTATCAATTTAAATTCCTAGAAAGGGTAATCGCTGACAAGACACGACAGCCTTGTCCCAGTTAATGCGAAGTCCGAGTTCGCCTAAGAGTTTAATCAGTTCTTCGTACGCTTGTTCACACACGACCTTAGTATCGGTAATAATAAGGAAGTCGTCAAAATAAGCCAAAACCGTAATTCCCCGCCGCTCCATCATTCGCGTGATTGCTTGTGTTAATCTATGAAATATTTCGGGGCTTTTTGCGGCCCCGAATGGAAGCTTACAGTCGTACAGATATGTGAGAGAATTATCACCACTAAAATGCCAGGCTAGTCCTGTCGCAGTGTAGTTGGACGTATGAATGGGCACATGTCGATAAGCACTCTTAAGGTCGGTTTTTGCCAGATATGCGTTACACTTGATGAGTGACACCGCCTTGTCGACCGTCACGTATGAATAGTGGTGTTGTATGTCAGTGTATGAATTAACATTACGGTTTAGTGGTCGGCTGCAATCATGGATAAGGCGGACGTTGTCGCTGTCCGGTTTTTGTATCGCCCCCAACGCGCTTACTATGATCGGTTTTTCAGTTGTTATTATGTAGTTTCCGTGCAGTATTTCGTCGCGTAGTGCCTTTTCAACTTTGGCGCGAATATCATGTCCCGTAGCTGATTTGTAATTGGTCATTTCTGCGTGTCGTAGTTCAGAGTCAGGCGATATGATACGAAAGCCGTCCGTTAGTCCTTTCAGCAGATAGTCACGGTCAATATCATCAGTCAAATGTTCTTTCCAGGCGTCAATTTTATTGTTTAACGAAGATAAATCGGCGGCAGATTGGCCTGACAAATTGTGGCAGGCGGCCAGAATTGGAGCGCGAGTCGGCATAAGGCCTACCCAGAGCTTGGTTGGATTGAGTCAGTGCGCGACGTTTGACCAGGAAACGCGTATGAAGATGCTGCTAATCGCTGCCCCGGCGAGTTCCGTACTGGTGCTGAAGTTTTCGATATTCGTTGTCATAGATGACAACAGAAGTAAGAGTGTGAGACTCGAGCAGTTCTGCTACTTTCACAGTGTACGAGAAATAATCGGCAATCTGGGACGGGCCTGAAAGCTTTCCTGTGTTTGATAGCTTGTGCATAATTCTCGCATTTGCGGTAACCCACATGAACAGTGAAATGTTTTCCAATTTTGGTTTACTTCTAGGAGCACGTAGGACAATTCGTGCACCAGCAGACCCACCAATTTCTTGCTCATCCTCAACCGATCCATCCTAAGTCCAAGTACTTATAAAGTCAGGAATAAGCAAAGGTTTTGTCTCACCTTCTTTCTTGGACTGCGCTTGGTGCTGAGTTCCTAAGAACACTTGCGGGTTGTTGTCAACCCTCTCGAGGGGCACGGACAATGGCTGCTCTGTGGCTCCGAGCGTTAGAAGTGGGTCATCCATTGAGATTCCGCCGATCTTTTTAAGCAGGTCCTCCAAGCCAATATCGTTGGCTAGTGACTTGGTAGTTACTGGGGTGCTCTCGCTCGAATGCTTCACCTCCGTCTTGTGGTCTTGGTCGTTGCCGTTCAGCAAGTTTAAGGCCTGCTTGAATAGTTTCCTCTGCCCGAGGGTTAAGTCCAGTGCTCCTATATCCTCTGCATGAACTAACTTTAAGGTATCTTGGCTGTCCAGGTGGTTGTTCTTTGATATCTCTGTCGTGCCCTCCTTCAGTCCATTATCGCTGCACCACTTTTTAAAATCGAAACTCGTCATGACAAAAATTTTACAGACTGCACTAAGTACCAACAACATTAATCGCTTGCTGATCGCAAAGAGAATGCTGACAAATATGCCAACTGTTCGCTTATACCGGCCGGGCGTGGCGTAGAATTTCCGCTGCGGTATTTAATTGTGATAAACAAGTCTATCACCCACATCAGTTCGCTCTAGTCACGTAATCACTCAGTCCAGATGGAGGTAGTTGAGATCAACAGCGAAGTACTCTCGTGTTCGCCACTAATTTATGTCAACTGCTTGGATTTGGATAGTCAGACTTACATCAAACTTTCCAATTTGGCTTGTTATCCCAGACTTCCAGGCTTCTCAATGTGATATTCTTTTAATTTACCCAAACAGCTAGAGGATGAAAGCGAAGATCGAAGACGTTCAGTGCTTATAATCTTCGACCTCGATTGGGTCGAAAATCGGTCTCTTCAGGCTTCGATTCGACCATATGACGAATATGAAGGAGACAACAACATCCCAGAAATGCCCTGGCTAGACTTACAAGTCTCAAATTGTAATTGCAGTTGCTACCCCAAGAAAGCAAAAATCGCCGTGAAAAGCCAGTCGTCTGAAGAAGTGGCAAGAGACTCGACTTACCAAAAGAAATAAAGAAAACACTCCATCACAAGGTACTAACCTGAATTCAGGAGCAAACCTTTACACAGATGTACTAAAAGGGGCATTTTATACAGGTAGCAAAGGCTATTGATCGATCAAAAGCGGGCCGGGTGATACACCAGTCGATGAAAGACGTCAAACTTTTGGCGCCAATTTAAGCAATTTTCAACGGCCACATATTCCGAAAAAATTTGGGGACTTAAGGGGATCTTCGTTAATATTGAAAAGTGCCACCATTCAGGCGCCACCGAGCGGAATAATATGCTTAAGTACTCACCAATAATAGCACAACGGGCAAATATCGATCAAGCGTTAAAGTAAAGCGCATAAACAACGCCACTCAATCGTGCATACCACTCATAACAAAGGTGTTTCTTTTCCATTTAGAGAAGAGCAAGCTCAAGTACTAAAGTCAACTTAACTGTCACAAGAATACATAAAACCGTTCAAATCACCTTCCGTGCCCCTGAGTAAGGACAAACAGTCGTTTAAAATTCAGTCGACTTTCCAGCGAGTGCAGTCGAATTCGATAAAATGTGACACCTTCTCGACGCGCAAGGGCTAATGGGATACCCGACTAATTCTCCTTCGTACATTCCTAGCTAAGACATGGGTCGCACTTGGCAAAGTTTGGTGTGAATGTGGTCACTTTGGTGTAAAAATCTGTCATCGGGGCACATTGCCTAATGCGACCCTAACTTTTCCGGTTCGCAAAAACTTTGAAAACCGGCCAAAACGTCAAAGACGCCGTAGTGCTTGGGTGGAGCAGGCAGATTTCGGAAAACTCGTGCTAAACAATAGCTATCACAGCGGTAACTGTCATCGCTTGTCAGTAAACAGCAAACAGATAATATGCAATAAAATTAACAGCGCGCGAGATCTGCTTCAGTTCGCGCTCTTTCTTTATCATGGACGGACGTGGATTTTATTATTACAATTCATCACAGTTACACGTTTATTAACTGACCAGGCATATGGCGCTCGAAGTAATCTTCGCTGACGTCGATTTCTCGCTCTCATCATAGCGGCAGTCAAAACAGTTTAACAGGCGTCAACCCATCTTTCATACATCATACGAAAGACAAAAATATGCGCTTGATTTAACTGAATAAGAAGAATAAGCATCACCGTGATCGTTATTAACAATGCTTCAACAGGACGCATTTTTTTGACGTTTGTTTTCCTTTTTCAGCTCACTGCTCTCTCCCCATAACACGTGGATAAACGTGTGTCTGGTTTATCAAAGTGTTATCACTGACATATTTTTTCACCTAGTGCGACCCTGATAGTTGAAACCAAAAGTTTGCTTTCCGGTTGCGGTTTCAAATTTTCTGTGTTTTTTTTGCCGGCAAAGTTGAAAACTTTGCCTTAACCTCTTGCGTGACAGTCGTTCAACGGATCGCATTACATTTTTTTGTCATTTTTTAGCCCAAACTCTGTTAAAGCTGGACGCGCCACCTATGGCGGACCAAGAAAGAAACTTAGAGGAATTAACCTACAAGGACAAAGCTTAAAGATGATATATATTTTGGTTTCTAAATATATCATACAAGACCTTTTAGTGGCCTTTAAATGGGTCGTGACAACTGTTCAGCGGTTCGCATTGCATTTTTGACAAAATAGCCCAAACTCTTGTAAACCTGGACGCGCCGCTTATGGTAGGCCAAGATAGAGAATTAGAGGCATTAAAATACAAAGATAAAGCTTTAAGTTGATGTAAATTATGACTTGTAAGTATGTATGGCAGATCAGTTCATAGGCCTCTGAAGTTGACCTTTACTTTCCCTCCGCGAAAGAGACGCGAAGTACTTTATTTCAACGGGTCACTGTTCAGATTTAAACGTAACAAAATAGCAAGAAATTAATATTTTCAAAGAGATGAATGGACCATCTGCTAGCACACAAAATTTAAAAGCGAGATTGCATCGCGTTGCAGCGTACGAACATGCCGAAGCTGCGTAATCAGTTCATTGCTTTACGGGGGGACAACAGCCTTTTAGGCGTATTTCGAACTTTTCGATTTTTCGGAGAAAAAAAAGCACGATAGAACTTTTTGATATAATTTTCGAAAAAGGTTCATTAAAAGGGTCCTTTAGAAAAAATAAAACGAATCACGAAATTTGCAACTGTCGGCGGATTCTCGATATTTATGGTCAGTGGCTCTCTCAAAGGGGAACTGAAGCCTAAAATTGTTAATTTTTTTACATTCATTCCTAGTTAGCTTTAGAGGAGTAAGATAAAGTGTCGATATTCATTGTCGTACACTTCATGCTTTTTACGAGAAAATTCGATTTGAAGTTGCCTTTTTCCCGCTTTTGTGGCTGTAAGACCGCCGACTCGAAATGATTAGCAGCGGTCGTTTATTACGTCAGTGGTGGGGAACCAACTTGAGAGGACCTCATATCAAAGGACAAAGCTAAGAGCATTTCGTCCTTCATTTCGCAGATAATATATAGATTTAGCCAAACCTAAAAGCGGAGCTCCCAAGTTCGTAATACTAATGATAACATAAAAGATGTGCATTTGCCAAGACTCGCCTGAGACACCCTTCCCTTCGTTTTGATAGTCTCCCCTACCCTACCCGTGCAATCTGAAGGCACGTACGAACGCTCGGTCAGTCACATGAAAACCAAACGAAAGGTGGCTGAACATATTCCATGGATAGGGGACTCTGCCCCAAGCGCGCTTCGCGCACATGGGAGCCCCGCTATGAGTAGTGTGTAGCCTTTTCAATTCGAACGGACACATGATCCTGATGAAGAACCAGTCGGCTCAGACGAAGAAATGGAGGCAGAAGCTCCGATCGATTATTCTTCGAGGATTGGAAACGCAGAATGGTGTCAGTCTGCGGCGGTCATCAACTATGCGCACATGTATGTTTCCGATTGAATATTTATATTTTCGTATTGATGCGCAAGTAATGTTTACTTGCGCACAACTTATTGTGTGATTTATTTTAATGACTCACTAAAATTTGCACGGGATTGCGTATAACCGCGTTGAGTTTCGCCATCGATTTCTCATTCGCAGACTTCTGAGCTGACGAGGATTGCAAATATCCTCCATATATGAAAGTATTACGTATCCAAAACTATATAACTGGGGGAAAGAAACAGAACGTGGACGACAACATAATTCTGTTACTCTGTTTACGCAAGTTGAAAGATCGACTAAACAAACAATACAGAGATATTCAGCGATCGATTCATGACATCCGCAGCGCATCTGAAACCTGCCTGGTGAGAATAGTTTTTCGTTGGAAACAACTGGTACTATTTCATTTTAGTAGTTAATCCCCATTACAAGCCACGCAACTTCGATAACTCTATAACCATGCCAAAGTTCTGTAGGAAGATTACGGGGCTGTTACCTTTCTTCCCCACCAGTGACCTATGAGCGAACTAAAACAACCGCTGACATCGCTTTTCTGAGCCGCCTTATTACGAGGCCAAAATACCACTTGAAACTATTTTTTCGAGGCGAAGTTGGGCTCAAAGACTGAAAAAACGTCCGAACATTGATATTTAAAATATAAGCTGCAATTTAAAAATGATTCAATTTTAGGGTTCAGTTCCCCTTTAACGCAACAACGTAACAAGAAACTAAAATTTTCCAAGAGATAAAAGGTCAGTCTGCTTGCACCCAAATTTAAAAGCGGGATTGCATCGCGTTGTAGCGTACGAAGTTGCCGAGGTCGTATAATTTTTCATTGCTGGACAACGGCCATCTAGGCGTATTTTGAGCTTTTCGAGTTTTTGGAGAAAAAAAAGCGTGATGGAACGTTTTGATATAATTTTCGAAAAAGGTTTATTAAAGGGGTCCTTTAGAAAAAATAAAATAAATGACGAAATTTTGCATCTGTTGGTGGCATGGATTCTCGATATTTACAGTCAGTGGCTCTTAAATGTGTGGTTGAAGCTGAGATCTCCTAAACTCCATTGAACTCCGGCGGCAAAGTTAGATTGGAAAGTATCAGGTAAGAATGAGAGGGCGAGGATAGAAACAACTAGGGAAAAAGTGACCGTTTGTGAAGAGCACTAGTACCACTATTGCATAACACTTGCCTTTTGTTAAACGTGGTAGATAACAAGAATCTTTTAGTCACTCAGGTGTGCAGGGTTTATTTTCCTAGAGGACTGGCCTGTGTCATATGTGAACATTTTATAGTTTTTCTTTGAATATAATATCGCTGTAGACATGAAACAAACTTCTACATACGACACGCATATTGACGTACTCCACAGGTTGTGACAATGGCCTTTCCAAACACAAGTCTTAAATCAAATCCTTGTATTGCACGATTATTTCTGTTGGCTCTCAAAGTCTATCACCAGAGGTGCTTCAAGAAATGAAGAATTATAAGTATCATTTTTAGGCTTACCTAGGATTATCACATAGAACATTCTCAAGTCAGTCCCATACTTGTTGGTGGCCAAACAGGTGTAGTTTCCTTCCTTCTGAAACCGAAGGGTTGCCGTACCTGTAGTGTTTATCAGTACTGTTAAGTCCTTCAGAATTGCTGTGTATATAGGAAGGCTTCCTGTCACTGAACACGTCACTCCGACGTCCGGATAATCTTCCACAAAAGCCGGCATCGATATGTTTGGTGGACCTTGAACAAAAACCACTGAATGTCATCAAATTGAGGTACCAAAGCAGTTTAGTGATGAAAATTAAGCCGAGTTCAAAAACTGAGGGATCTGAAACCGTATGAAGAGTCAAGTGTGCGACAATCATTTGCATTGGTAGGCGCTAAAGGTCCCTCATTCTTTTTCGCATTTCATGCTTTTATAGTTTAATATCGATGAGATTTAGGACCATATTTTTATTTCATTAGTGCTTCGAGGATAAGTGCCAAATATACCCACTTGGTAATACGGCTGTGAATAAGAAGGAGAATCCTCTTTTCTGAATAATTGCATCTGAATGAAATTTTATCACGGCGTAGTCTCCAGTTATTTCAATAGTTTTTCCAGTCTTCTTTCCACAGTATTTACCAAATATGAAGTTGTTCTGATTACAAATCTCTACATAGTCAAACCTGAAAAATTGGAAGCCCATGAATTAATAGAGTATGTAAATGTTACGGGTTTTTACGAAACTTGCCCTGAATTGATTCTCTTTTGATATTAGAAATGATTATTTATACGGATTCTACATCTTTTTAAGTGTTACGGTGATGTATACTTTTTAGAAGACTGTATTAAGAGTGGAAGACACCCTTGAACATCTATAGCAACCTTAGCGCCTGTACCTCAGGAAACAGTAATGTTAACTTAGTTTCTCTCAGTTTCCACGGTTTCCTCGGCTCCGCGTCGGAAATCGTCGGGATTCTCAGGAGACAGAATCACCTGTTTCCTGAGAGACTAGTGGGGAAGTGTTTATTAAAACTTCTCTAATAATATCTTAAGATGACAGAGTCACATAGTCTTAAGTGAGGAACATCAGTTATATCAGTTAACAAACGAGTTAAAACATTGCATACCAGCAATCGAAATCTAAAGACGATTGCAGCTTAAAAAATCCGAAGTAAATTCTCATAGCCTTGCCATGAGGAATGGCAATCTGATAAACACAATCTATATTTCTTGGGTACTTGTTGGGATATCCAGGACTCTGTAGCGAGTTATTTCTCAGGGAACTACAACCTATAAGAACAAATTATCCTTTGGATATGCCTTTCAAAGATTCTACTAATAATATAATGCTTAAACAAGAAGGTAGAATATAAAGAAAAAGAGGTATGTTGCCATCAATAACTATTGCCTTGTTATGTACAGAGCCACATTTGTTGCCCAGCTGCACAATTAAGTTATAAATAAAATAATTTTATCCATGCTTCCTGCTTTACGTGTCTTATTTAATACGACTTGTATACTGACGTTCTGCACAGACTGTGACGGTAGCTCTTCCAAACCCACGTCTTCAAAACAAAGATATTGCGAAGCGCTCCAAAAATACCTTCATTAACTGGCAGGGCAACCATGAGCGCTTCGATGAAAAAGAAACTTGATCTGCCATTAGAGTTCGTTGTCGAGCACGTGATTTTTTGTTTGTTTGTTTTGATCTTGAACTTTCATTTACCTTGAATTGTGCTCAAGAGATGCCAAAGAGCGTAAGTGTTAACATTCAGAAATGGTAGGTGGATGCGGCATAACATGTATTAGGCACATCATCTAAATAACCTGCACAGTGTAGTACCATGTAGCATAAATAGTACCTGGGTTAGCCGTTTCAGGTATTGGCACGAAAGTAGATGAAGTACTTGAAAAGCCCGTATGAGTTGTTTCAGTGAACGGATGAGGTGTAGTATCTGTGGGATCCAATGAAAGTGAAAACTGAATTGACAATGTTCATAACCTACCGCGAAGAATTAAATACTTCGGGAGTCTTTCCGGCTTTGACCTGAGGGGCCACTTTTAGCTTGTCTCGTATTGGTTGGATAATTTGGTAGATGAATACGTTGGAAGCGACGTGACATTTCTTAGTCTTTTTCTTTGGGGTAAGGGAAATATGTCTTGAAACTTTTTTCGCGATTTTTAAAATTACTTCTCCTTAAATCTTATTCACCTAAACTTCGATTCGCATACCTTTTTAGGAATTCTTGTCTTCACTTTTAAGATAACAAGGCGATGTGTGTGGTTCAACACTGCGCACAAACATATTTGGAAAGCTTAAAAAATTAACCTAAATGTTGTTGTTAGAAACTAAAAACAACTCAGAAAAATAAGCCAACCTGAGGTGCCTTGATGATTCCTCATAAGCACACAAATAAAGAGAAATAATGCGGTGGGAAACAGAAGTAACATTGCAAACGTTTTTACTGCAAAAAGAAAAAAGAGGTTTAATTATGTGAGTGAAAATGATAATATCACATTTGACATTACTTGTCGCTGCATCGTTTCAGCCGATGTGAAGACAGTTGGCCGAAACAAAGAAAGGCAGAGAGAAGAGCACTAAAAACGTATGGGCTGATAAATGGATGAAAGAGATAGATGGGTAAATGGAAAGATGCAAAGATGTTAGATTGATAAACAGATGACCGGTTTAATAAATGGAAAACATGGTGAAGAAGCTGGCAGATGCTGGTTTATCTTCTGATACCTATACGATACAATCTCTGTGCGAGAAATTTAGCATCAATGGCCTCTATGAAGTATTGGCATTGTCGCCAAGTGCAAAATCAACATGTCGCCCTAAATCGAATTTCGTAAGGGTGACTTCCAATAGGAGACACATTTCCAACACTCGTAACTTTAAGCAGTTTGAATCTCAAATGCCTTTTTTTTTCTTAGAAATGCGTAAAATCCGAAAACATTGTAAATCCATTTTCATAACAAACCCTCTTTTCTTCACTAAGGCATCGATTAATCTCGCGGTTACAGATTCGTCCTCGCAAATTTAAGCCGCTAAGACAGTGGTATCGTTTAAAATGTGTCACCGGATATAAAAGTATAAGTTAAAATTTGCGAAAAACCGGAAATAAAGCTTGCTAAGCCGATGAGCTAGTATCTCAAAAAAGTTAGCTCCGTGACTTACCCTCATTTTTGTGTACAAATAGTATCCATCGTTACGCGTTCGTAAAATTTAAAAAAAATATCAAGTGAAAATTTATTTACGTCTTGTATCAGCATTTTCCCTACATAACTCGAGTTCTGCCGGATAGTTTTTCTTTTATTTCTCGTGTGCGGATAAAAAATGTGAAGATGTTTAAGAGATGAAAAAAAACTAGGTCACCCACTTGACTTTTGAGATATCTCCAAAACCTAAAATTTAAAAGGTCTTCTAGCGCCGCTGTAGTGTTGCCATGGCAACAGATGAAGCCTGAAAAACACCGGGGAAACGGATGGATGGACTAAGTCGAGGAAGTGGCGGAATGTTGCACCTACATCCAAAGTTGCGTAAAACTATAAATAACATTTGATTGAAAAAAAATCAATCTTAAGAAATATTAGCGCACACAACGAATTCCAAACTATTATTGTTATTTTGTTGATGTTGGCTACCTTATTCGTCGGCCAAATGTTTTGATATCTTTGGATTTTTTTAAAAAGGGCCGAGAAGGTTTACTTGGTTGTATAATAAAGCTGGAAATATCAATTGTAACCTTCACAGAAGGTTGCAGGGACTCGTATACGTTGCGACTCAGTGTTGCGACCGTCTGATAGCTTTGGGAGACGACTACAGCTGAATATGTTTTACCACTGAAATAGCACACTCGAGAAGGCGTATTTATAAAAAAAAAGTAGCCACAAGCTCCCGAATGAAGGATACAACGGTGTTACCAACGAAGTTTAAGATTCAAATTACATTTTATAAATTACCTTTTACTTTTCCACTGACTGTTTCCTGCTACCGGATCGCTACGGAAGCAATTGGCTTTCTTGATTTTCAATCACTGAGATAAAAGCATACTCGGTTAAAACAAGACAAGTTGAAATTACTTTTCACTTATCCAAAGAGCAGATCTCTCGTTTCAGATTTTAGCAAAGCAAAGGATAACTATAGCCCCAGAGTTTTAAATTCTCAAAGAGCAAAATCTGGCAAGCACATAGAAAATCTCGAAAAAAGTTCAGGTCTACTCTTCTCGGCAGTTTTATATCCCCGGTGTCACGTACCTACCATCTCAATTAAAAAAAAATGGAATTCCTCTTCAACGGAGGATAAGTGAAGCAAACATTGGGCGCCAGGTAATCATTGATCATTTAATCAATTACCTAAAACAGTGAGACCTAAGGGAAAGAAAAGAACGAGTCCTTCCTTCCTACTAGAAGACTGGATAAAAAGCTAGCGACTACGTGCGTGTGCAAAGCATATTTTTCACCAAAGTATTGCTTACCGGACTGAGAGAGCAGATGCACTTAAAGTGTTACTGAAACGAAATTTTCGTATCTGAAATTTTTTCTCTAACCTGTAGTTTTGAATATACTGATCATCATGAGATAATTTGCTTTGGCCAAAAAGAAGCGAAAGATATCTTTTTTAACCGTTCAAATCAAAAATTTTACACAAAACCATGTCCGGGCCCTGGTACCGAGCGAAATGGATTGATGACGTCACTGGTTGTGTTCACTCCGATAGCGTGGTTTATTTCACTCACTGTTTGTTTGTATTCGTGGGCGAAGGAGATGGCAGATTTTGAAGTTTTGTCAAGTGAATCTTCTTCTGAACGAAGCGAAGTTGTCTCCAGTAGCGATGAGGAAGATTGACAGGCCTACACGACTCCCCAGCGTGTGTTTAGAGTAGCCTATTCAAAGTTTAGCCCTCACGAGTATGTCTTTGAGCGACCGCCCTCTTTTGTAAGATACGAGAGGCGGATTTTTGTATAGTTCGCTCAGCAGTGATTGTGTTTCTAGTAAATGCAAGTTTTTCATGAGAATTTGCTTTGTGTGGCACAGAGTACGCACACCAGGGATTGCGTCTTTTTCGAATCGTTCGCCTTTGTAGATGTACAGCTATGTTTTTGACTTTCTCGATCGTTAAGTTGTGCTGGTCTCATGCGAAGTGTCTCCAATTGTCTAGAACCGGCTTCCAATATTACTCAGACCATCCGGATCTGGACTGGGTGTGTTCTCTCTGTTCTCTTTCGCAACTGGCTCCGAAAGACCTTATGGATACAAGTGTTCTCTCTGCCTCGCCAATTATACTCGATCCTCTCGATGATGAAGCTTGCAACTCGTCTACATTTAGCGAAGTTAGCGAAGATGGGTTAGATTCTTGCCCCTTCTTACTTGGATTGGGGAAAGTGCAAGCGAATCGGCTAGAAGATGCCAACTAGTATATTCTTAGATCACTGCTAGGTTATCTCAAGTCTACCCTTTATGATGAATTGCTGCGAATCTTGAATATGGAAACGTTAGACCAGAGAAGGAAACAACAATCCCTTATTCTGTTATGTAAATGTTTGCATAACGACGGTCCCAAATACATCAGAGATTTTTTTAGTTCTAGGGAAACTATGTACCACCTGAGAGGAACCGGCATTAATTTGTGCGCACCTAAATTTAATTTAAATTTTATGAAAAAGTCTTTCACTTATATGCGTGCGCAGCTGTGGAATGGATTACCTACAATTGTAAAACTGACCAATGATATCAACCTTTTAAGAAGCTATTGAGAACATTGAAACTTTAGCTGCTTTTCAATTTTATACTTGTATTTAAGTGACTCTCAATTTCATTGTACAAACTTAATTTTTAATTTTAATTTTAAATTATTTAAGCTATTGCTTCACCATTTTATACCTTTATTTAAGTGACTTTGAATTTTACTGTACAAACTTAAATTTTAATATTAACTGTTAGTTATTTTAATTTCTAATCAATTAGGTTTTGACAGTATGTATTAGGTTTTTTAGATTCTTAATCTTAGAGGCACGTACGTATTTTGAACGAGCTCTACGAGCTCCTTGACACTACGTGGGTAAATAAAGTATTGATTGATTGATTGATTGAAGTTGTCTTGATTGCTTTCAGCTTGCGCCACGCGCGCTGATTCGATCGTGGTACAGTTCTTAGTGTTCAGTGTTCCAGCCGTTTTGGCTCGTTTTCTTTTCTTTATTTCGGTATTAAAACGACCGATTTCACGTTCATAGAAGCACATGATCGCCTTTACTGTTTCTTGCTCCGCGTTGTTAAGGATTTGCTTTATCTCATTTTTGAAATCCTCGTCTGCTCTTATTTTGGATATATCAACAAAGTTGAAATGGTAAATTGGCCACCGTAACGATTACAAAAGCTGACGTTTCGAGCGTTAGTCCTTCGTCTGCTCTTATTTTGGCCCTCGCTCTATATTGTAGGGATTCTGGACATGTTCTGCTAGGCATATGGTACAGAGGGATTTGTTCGTTATCCTCAGACTTGCCGAGTAGATCATCTTCAGTGGCGGTGTCGTATGAGGCTTCCATGTTTTCTTCATTCTCTGAATGGCATTGCTTTGGCCCGGGGCGTTTAGTAACCCATCTGCCGTTATAATGTCTTTCGACATTTTCTGTAGATGGTCAGGCAAGACCGCGGTTTCGATCCTAATCTTGTGGATCTTGTCAGTTGCCGATTAACTAAATAGACTGGTAGAGATTCGTTCTCGGTATCAGTCGGGAATTTTGCTCCCTAACCAGGCGAACCTCTCGCAGATAGCCAAGATGCCGATATGGCCACCGTTGAAGAAGACGAGGATGGCATTTTGCCCGAAATCCTCTTTTTCGGCTTCCCAACATGCAAGCCACACTCCATGCTTTTACCCTTCTTTCACAGAAGTACACAACCAGTGACGTCACAGGGCTGTTTTGGCCGCGCCAAGATGGCCGCCAATTTTGATCTCAGCCGGTCAACTTCGAATGGTTAAAAATGTACTTTCCGCTTTGCGTTGGCCCAAAAAAAGTACACAGCGTTTGCAAATAACGTTCAAACTCTATTATATTGCAAAAATCTCGGATATGAAAATTACGTTTCAGTAGCACTTTAATAAAGTTGGATGTTTCGATGAGCAATTTTCTGATTCCTGTATGGTCCTTAAGGAGACAAACTTCTAGTTACGCTCCTTGGCATAGCCGATCTCCATGGTAATCATGTGTTTACATAAATTCCTGGTGCAGAATCAGTGCGTTTTATAGCTGCTGGTGCTTCCAAAAGGCGTAATTGGGCACAAAGGCGCATACGGGTGACACACAGAGTTTGGCGGTTCTCATTCTCTACCAGAGTTGTGGCAGTGAAGGAAGTCACACATTTTCACAATACTAGCACAGGTTGTCATGACCATTTGATAACATCTGGGGCAAAGATACCCCAATACATTGGGCGGTGTACACGAGGAATGTTTCACTTCTACTTTCAGAGTTTGGTGAGGGGCTGTGCAATCACACGGACGAAAGTTGAAGCTGGCAAAATTGGACGGAAGGATGGCAAATCCGGACACTTGTCGAAAGACATGGTGGCTTTTTAAAATCTTCATTTACCACAGTTTCTCATTAGTTTGTTTGCAATATCAACCATTAGTTAGGATACAAGCTCTGTAGTGTAGTGTTCGTTGAACAGTGCAACGGCTAACCAACACAACTGTAACCCAGGTAGTTTGACAATAAAAAAGGAGCCCTTCTAGGTGTATTTGTCATCTTGAGCTACAAATGGTTCCATCGCTCACATTCTATCTAATAGTAATGGTGCAACTGGGTATTAGGGCGTTGAGCGTTGTGGAAAGATATATGGAGGTCATCAGACCATTGGAGAGTTAATCTTTACTCACGACCATGACCAGCCACAGCATCGTCAGGTTTTACCGAGAGGTGGAATAACCCAGGGTGGCCTGAAAGACCACCTTGAACGCTCCACTGAATGACCTCAATTGACTGACGATGTCTGGTTTAAGAAGAAAGGCAATGGTGGCAATGCAGTGTGGGCTGGCTGTTGATATGCAGGAGTTCCAGACCCATCTGTATAGGGCAGTGGATGAAACAGGGAGGAAAAGAGCGCATTTGTGAAGAGTCTCTGCACTACTCACAATGAAGGATGGCTGCTATCTTCGCAGTGACGCCTTCGATTCCTTATCCGGGTGACTAAATAGCGGCTCATATGGCTTTACAGGATTGTGCTGAGACCAAACATACCCACTCCAGACCCAGTGCAGTGCCGCACTTGTCAAAGGGCCAATGCAACCCAGCAGTATTTCGCGGAGCCGCATGAAATTCAGATCTGGCCAAAGTTGCTGATCAAATCCGTGGAGACCCACTTGATCTGCCTAGTCTGTTGTGATAATCTGCAACATGTGGTCCAAATCTAGCGTAACTGATAGTTGTGACTTACCATAGTAGCAAAAGTCAGTGAGAGCGAAGAGAGGCGGTAACCCTCACTAGGTTTTCCACTTGAAAGGAAGGCTTCAAGTAATTCACCTCGCTTGATGTTGACACCGTCAGAGTGGTTGACAACAATTAAGCACAGGGTGTACTTGAGAGATTGGTCGTTCCATTTTAGAAAGTATGGCACCCGGAAAAGATAAGAAAATATGCTCACCGAGGGCCACAACCGAGCTACTGATAGCCTTCAAACAATTGGTGCATCGGTCAGGTCGCATTCAGGTACAAGAGTGACGTCGGTTGGTAATTCAACCTCATCAAACTCTCCCAGCCAGATTTTTGTTTAGCTAAGAGGTGCAAAATTGCACGGCATACCCTAAAACAAAGATAGAAGGGCAAAAAGACCCAAAGCCATAAGTGGGGCAAAAGCCAAGGAGAAGTTGCCATTTAGCTGGGCAGGCTGCTATTTCCATTATCTCCCTCAAAATAAAGGCTTCAACCAGGGAATTAATGTAAAGGTTCAACCCGAGTAATGTGAGGCATGTCTCACCAAAGAAGTCTGTCTGGTAAGGCCAATGTGGGAGTGGCAGTCTCTGCTGCACAAAGTACACATGTAGTTGGTGGGGGGGGGGGGGGGGGGCGTGTCTTTGTCCATGTGCCTTCTACCTGGTTCTCCTTTCTTCTGCCAGGTTCAGCATCTTCTCCTCACCTGACTTTAACCGTTTCTTGAGCAAGCAGCACCAGCCACCACGGTTTGCTACAGTATGCTCACAGATTTCTGGTCTGTTGTCCAGAGCTTTCATGTTGTGCTTACAGACATCTTTATATCTCTGCTGGGGGTGATCTTCGGGTCTTTTGCCGGACCCAAGCTCACCATAGATGTCCTTTGGGATTCGGCCGTCTTCCACACAGCGCATGTGCCCAAGCCAGAGCAGTCTGTGTTGTCTGAGCAGCGTGTACATGGTGGGGAGGCCAGCACGGGCAAGAACCTGGGCGTTAGGCACATTCTTGCTCAAGCTGATGCTAAGGATGCGGCCAAGGCATTTCATCTGGAAAGTGTTCAACTTCTGCTCTTACTTGGCTTAGGTTGTCCAGTATTCACTCCCCTAAAGGAGGGTACTGACTATGCAGGCGCTGTACACTTCCATTTCGGTTGGAGTGGTCAGCTTGGGGTTAACCCGGATGTGAGTGGTCAGTAGTCCTAAGGTTGTTGCGACCTTGCCGATGCGTTTGTTGATATCGGCATCTGAGGAAAGGTTCTCGCTCATGGTGGAGCCAAGGTTGGTGAACTGGTGTACTACTTCAAGTTCGTAGGTGTCGATGGTGATGGCAGGTGGTGTGTCCACATCTTGGCCCAGTGCGTTAGTCTACTTCAGGCTGATGGTTAGTCCAGAGTCTTTACAGGCCTAAAAGAATCTGACCATCACACATCGTAGATCTTTAGTATGTGAAGTGACTGCTGCGTCATCAGCAAAGAGCATGTCTCTAATGATGGTTTCATGCAGCTTGGTTTTTGCTTTGAGTCTTGCGTTGTTGTAGAGCCTTCCCTCTGATCTTGTGTGCATGTACACCCCTTCAGTTGAATTCCCAAACGCATGTTTCAGAAGGAGGTGAAAGAGCATGCCAAAGAGGGTTAGAGCAAGAACGCAGCCTTGCTTCACGCGGCTTTTGATTTCTAAGGGTTTGGACATGCTTCCCGCGTACTGAATGGCTGCCTTCATTCTGTCTTGAAAAGATCTGATCATGCTGTGAAGCTTCAGGGGACATCTGATCCTCAGGAGGATGTTGAATAACCCATCCCAGCTGACCAGGTTGAGGGCCTTGGTCAAATCTATGACGGCGATGTAGAGGGGCTTCTGCTGTTCCCTGCTCTTCTCCTATATTTGTTGGAGGGAGAAGATCACGTCCACTGTAGAACGTTCTGTTCGAAAGCTATATTGAAACTCGGGGTAGGAGTGTTCCGCCAGCTGTTGAAGACGCACTAACAGGACTCTGGTTTACAGTTTGCCCTTGACGCTCAAGAGGGAGATACTTTTGCAGTTTTTGCTCTCGCTCCTGTTGCCTTAGGTCTTGTACAGGGTGACAAACTTAGCATCTCTCGTGTCTTGTGGAACACCACCTTCACTCCAGCGCTGGCAAAGGGTGTCGTGTAGAGGCTGCAGAGGGATGGTCTTGCAGTGCCTGATCAGGTCTGAGTTGATGTCCTCATACATTACCCTGATGTTGCCTGTTACTGCTACAGTCTGGATGTCGTGACTTAGCTCCTGCCAGCACTTGTTGGGACAGCTTGTTGCTGTCTTCTGTACTTTGTTCTTGACTGACAAGAGTACTTGAGGGGTCTTCACATTTGGTGAGTGCTTATATTCAGCAAGGGCGGCACGCTTTCCTTCATTAACCGGAGTCAACTTTGCAGACCTGTCACCAAACCAGTCGCACTTCTTGGAGGTCTTTCTCCCAAAGGTAGCAAGAGCTTATTTCTGAATTACTTCACGTAGGTGATTCCATGACTCTGAAGTAGTGTTGCATGAGTGTCCTGCAGACATAGCATCTCCAAGAGACTTTTTGAATTCCTAAAGCTTCTCTGGACGTTGCATCGGAGTCGTGTCACGGCATGGCTTCCGTGCATGTTTGGAGCAATGTAGTTCTTGCAGTTTGATCTTGCACCATACCAGTGAGTGGTCGGGGATCCAGTGACCACTTTGGTATGAGCGGGTGAGAAGCACATGCTTGAGGCTTGTACGTCTGATGATGACCACGTCGAGGTGGTGCCAGTACTTGGATTGGGAGTGGTACCAAGACGCTCTGTATTGTGGTTTCTCTAGAAATAGGAGTTGATCACGCAGAGACTGTGATAAGAGCAAAGCTACAACAGGCGTTGCTCATTCTCGTTGATCTTGCCAACTTTGTATCGGGTTAGGATATCAACGTTGGGGCATGGGCGCTCAGGAGTGTAATTGGTCTTGCAGAGTTATAGAGGCGGAGAGGTAGCAGGCGTGCTGATCCCTCTTTATCTGGTTCAACCATTTTCAGCAAGATGCTCCTGACAGCAAGTCCTATTCCATGCCCTCTGCGGTCCTCAGCACTCTTTCCCTGCCAGAAGGTGTAGTCTCTCTCCCTCAAAGATCCCGTTTCATCCATGCATGTTTCTTGCAGAGCAGTGTCTATCCTCAGTCTCAGCACCTCATTGTTGATGACCGCTGTCTTTCTTGCATCACTTAGGTACGGAAGGTCGTCAAGTCCAGTTGTGCAGATGTCCAAACATCCCAGTTTAAGAGCTGGTCTCTTCTCGTTGATTATTCTTTGTGTTTTCTTGCCCGGTGTGGAAGTTACGGTCTGATTGTCATTGTATCTTAATCCTAATCTTTGTGTTTTCTTGCCTGGTGTGGAGGTTACGGTCTGCTTATAGGTGTATCCTAATCCCCATGCACCCAGTGAGGAAGGTAGACTATGGTGGGAAAGCACGTTATTGGCTGGGGGCTGTCCAGCTTGAGGGCAGCAGCTGTCGAATGAGATGCGAAGACCTCTCCAACTGTTGGAAGCATTCCCCTGGAACCACGCTTCATGCCAAGTGAGGATTGTAGCCTATAATCGGCAGACTGCTGCTTTCCGTGTCGTTTCGACGCTGTAAAGTGAAGCTGGAGTGTCCTCTCCAGAGTGCTGGCCAGGGCGGGGTCGTGTGGAGGACCAGTTCTTGCTCAAGTAGCAGGACCCGCCCTCTCCATGACACTAAAAAGTCCAACGGAGTGGCAAGGCCGATAAAGTTTGGGACCAGCGCCATCGCAGCAGTTGCCAGAGCGA
The DNA here is from genome assembly GCF_964205215.1 of Stylophora pistillata. NCBI lineage: Eukaryota > Metazoa > Cnidaria > Anthozoa > Scleractinia > Pocilloporidae > Stylophora > Stylophora pistillata. The sequence continues at coordinate 27,529,248 of NC_142521.1, read as the reverse complement.
GATTACATGCAACCACGAACTGCCTATGGGACTTCTGTTCCGAATATTTCCTCGAGATTTACTCCTGAAGCCTTTCCTCAAAACAGATGTGGAGGTTTTTGACAGAGTTTTCCTTCCCAGAGAGCTAACTACATTTACAGAAAAAGTGGTTGCTATCGAATCAACCTACCTGTTTTCAAAGTGGGCAGGTCTATACCCGGACGTTTTGGATGAGTGCTAGAGTTGAATCCTGTATCGACCTGCCTAAGATAGCTACAGACAAGAGTGCGTATAATCTTGACTTCTTCGGTGGCTTGATTGCATCGAGTGGAGAGTTCAGGGCTTCAGGGATTTCAAGACTTGATGGAACCAAGGGTTTGTGATCTTAACTCATTTCCGTACCTATGTTTAACCAGCTTGAGTAACTCAAGTTAGACCAGCCGTAGCCAAGTAAGGGATATCAAGTTCTTGAGGATGGCGTAAGATCCTCAACTTAAGCAGTGACTTCCCCATGGTGTCACCGACTGTTAGCATGGAGTAATATATCTTCTACAAATACCTCAGACTTGCGAAATAGATCCTCACCATGAAGATTGAAAACACATGACTACTGTTTTGTGTTCTCATGCATTGCAGGGAAGCAAGACCTCATTTGAGATCTAAATCTCTCATTTATACAACAATCTCTTCCAAAACGACCCTCGTATCTTCCAATTTCTTCTCATGGTAAAGTGACATGCTCATATTTAACTCTGGTGTGTTTTTTTCCTTCACTTTTAAATATAAAACAAAATTAGCTCATTTATGAGAGAAATTTGTGCCCTCTTGACTTCTTCCTCTGTTAAAAGTTAAATTCATAGAAAGGAGATTAAGCACTTCTATGGTCACATATTTCTCTATCCGAATGATTTAGTGGGAGCGTTACGTCTAATGAAGGCCGGTCTAAAATACTTACACTGCTGAGTAATTCCAGACAAAACTCGTTCGTGGAGTCTTCATAGAAATTTAACTTACATCACCATAACTGACTTAAAAGGAAGTAACTTAAAAGGTATAATCATGTCCTTTCCTTTGACTTATCATTCTTCTTCAAAAATTCCGGTTTAAAGCAGAGCTTTCCTTGGGTTATCGAGAAAAATCACTTCATGGCGAACATTAGCGCATCCGAGGTAAAAGTATCAGATTGTTTGCAGAATGTTGTGTATTCCTATTTTCTCCGGTACTCCGCTTTCGCTTTTGTGGCGTGCTTCACATTCCCTTTTAACTTAAAAAAGTCAATTGACAACTTGACTGAGCAAGCCGAATTTTTCATGTTCTATAATCATGATCAACTCTAGGGTCTTCCCTTGTAAGTACTTTAAAAATTATCGTTTTGCGTAAACCTGAAAATTTTGTGCCTTATGCCCAACATCCCGTAATTTCTCATTGATGTATTGAGTTTCCATCGTCTATTTAGTTATACATATCAAGTAAAATGCAGCCATTACCATGAAATTCCATAAGTTGAGATTTACATTTTTATTCCCTTCATTTTGGTAGTCTAACTGCGCCACTTTTATCTCGAAAACTAAAAGAACGACCTACACCTGTTTGATTAAGCATGAAATAGTTCACTCATTTGTCAAGGGAAAATCTCCCCCGTTGTCAAGTGCTTTGAATACACAAGGCCTTAGTGCTGTTTTTAAACATCCCAATCGACAAAGTGAATCGATAACTTCCTCTCTAAGTTAAAAAAAAAAAAACAAAATCACTGTTGACTACTTTCAACCACTATCACATCAGCTGGAAAGCAACACCCTATTTAAGATCTCGATCTGTAGTTTATGAAAGTATTTCTGCCAAACGACCTTAATGTTTGCGGATTTTTTCCTCTTAGTAAAATTAGATACTTATAGTTGCTTATGGTATGTCGACTTCTTCTTTAAAACTAGAAACCAGATTAGTTTGATCATGAGGATTATTTTCTGCTTTGAGTTTTTTCTTGATTGTAAGTTGAGCTTGTAAAGTGGATCGAGCTGCACGGGAGCAGATCTCTTTTTTCTAATTTACTTTCAGTCTCCTTTCGAAATTATTTACTAAGGAAGGTCGGCCTAATGTCTCGGAGATGCTACGTTTTATCATTGAATAGTTCCTGACATACCTGGAACTCGTTCCTACGTTTTGGCTGGTGTAACTCATTAGGAATGATTCGTTTGCGTCGTTTTCTCTGATATATCATATTCACAAATTTCGGTTTAATGTTCAGGGTTTCTCGAATGACTATGAAAGTTAACGATCGACTCCCGCAACATTTAAAGTAAATCTCGTTTTCTTTACAATCGTATCGTGGCGATATTTTGCCAAATCTTTCTTATAATATTGTGCCTTCAACAGATAAAAAGTTTGGTTTCTGGACACCATATGTTAATTCACCCAGAGTTTCCGAGATTTGGTTGGAATGCCCAATATTTGACCATCTAACTGATCAAAAGTAGCTGAAGACAAAGAATTGATTCACTTAGCAATGAAGTAAAGCTGACTTGCTCGTCTTACCTCAGATTAAGACATTTCAGTAGCACAAACTACCCGAACATACTACCGAATTTTCTATTTTTCTGTCTTCTCTACTTCTTTCATTTTGCCTTTGTAACGCGCTTCACGTTCCTCTTTGATACAAAATTCGTTTGACACCTACACTGAGCGACCTGAAATTTTCATTTGATAAAACGGTCAGCTTTAGGGTCTTACCTCGTAAGCTTCTTTACTGGGCTATTTTTTATCGCTTTGTACTGTTTCGTGGTCTGTTCATAACTGTCCAATTCAGATACTTTCACTTCATCTCAGTCATGAATGCCTTTCGGGGAACTAAATTTATATGAGCCATTTAAAGCGAAAACCAGCAGTTTCATTGTTTAAAATACATTTTCTCGGACTTTGAAGCGCAGATGATTCAATAGGGCCATATTAATGACTCACCATACTGTTCCGTCTAGAAAAACTATTTCTAAACAATGATTTTTGTCTGTCCCACCTCTACAAGGTGCCTCATTAAAGATCTAACGAATGAAATCAATACTTTTACCTTATCTCACATACTGCAATCAGTTAAAGCAATCTCGACATGTTGCTTGAATGACTCACGTATCTGAAGTTGAAAGAGACAATTTAAAGATAATTAAACAGGTCAACCAGCATGTCCTTATGCCTTTTTGTTTGAAGTTTTAAATTCTGAAGCGCCACTCTTAAGAAGGTCGACTTTTTGACTAAAACAAAATGACCCGACAAATATCAGACCGTTCAAACATATGCAAAATTTTTATACGCTGCCTTTGAGATGAAATTAATTTTCTTTTTATCAAATACCCACTACGATTAATGCTAAACAAGAATTAGATAAAACCTTTGAAAGAAAGTATTGCAAATTTTTAGCGAAGAAGGGATATTTACCTCCCTATATTTTGGCAACGAAACAACGCCATTGTGCCTGATGCAGCAGTTTTTCTTTCGGTCATGATAGTTTGGATTTGATATGATGTCTTAGATGATTTTTTATGGCCGACACCTCAAGGTTTTAGGCGAGCCACTGTTCGTTTTTCCTAAATTACTATGACCACACGAAAACTGCACGTTTAAAACTCTACGAAAATCCCATATAAAAGCACAAAAGGTAAACTAATTGACCGTTATCGCATAACCAGACTAGTAAACCAAAAACTGCAGAATTGGTCTATTTTCTTGAAGATAGCTTTCTAAAATGTCTCATCCAAGCGAAAAATCTTACTCGCCTACTGTGTGGTACCTTCAAAACATGTCATTACAAAAAGCAATATACGGCATTTTTACTCGTGACAAAATCCAGAGCGTTCGTCATTTGATTTTGTTTTGCAAACAACTACTGCGTTAGAGCGCTGGTCATTCAAGGTGCTAAATTGCTTTTCCTAAGAGCACAACGACTTATTTTCCACGCACTCGGCACACCTGGATTACTTTGTAACAAACACTGAGTTTAGAAGACCTACGTTAGCTTTTTAACACTGAGTTTAGAAGACCTACGTTAGCTTTTTTTTTCTAAGAGCTTTATCATTTTGTGCGATCTCTTCAAATTTCTTTTTCTGCTAGCAATCCTGGCGAGGTATTTCAGTTCACAAACTCCTCTCGATGTATTGAATTTTCGTATCCTATTTAATGAGAAATGTACAGTAAAACGCAACACTTCCAGTTTGGAAATGGAAAGTTTCTCCGACTTAAAGCGTATCGTGATCCTATGGGAGATATCACCACCGTAATGCACGTATCCCAAAAAAATAATTCTATGCAAGACTTACTGCTCCATCTTTCTTAGATGTTCAAATTTGGTGAAAGCAAACGAAGTATAGTGCATTCGCCATCTGCTTCTTCTCTAAAGTAATTAGTTCAAAGCTCAGCAGAGTTCCCCCAACGCAGAAACTTTGCGAACGTATAGTATTCGATAATAATTTTAACCAGCCAAAATTTTTATTCGCTTGAATAAATTCGTATGGATATCGCGACAACTTGAAGCCAACTGCACCAATTTACTAACAAGTCTTGTGACTGACAATTCCAGGTTTCTAGTTCTGAGCACTCCTGAAGAGGGTTGAATTGAGTTCACTGTAGTCAATAAAAAATTTCTTCGTTCAAAATTATTTGAAAGTTTCATCTTTATTGTGAAAGAATATTTTAGGCTGATTTCTCTGTTTTTGGATGTTACATAACCACAACTCAAAAAAGGAATCGATGTGCAGTATGAAAGGTGGCTCTCTAAAGATTTACATCGCGGCAGGATATTTTTTTCGCCTTCTTTGCCTTGGCTTAACTGCGCCACGTAAAGACAAAAAAAAGCAATCACTTTTTGACTAAGCATTAATTAGTCCACCATTTTTGCATTGAAAAAATCTCCCTCATTGTCAAACGTATTGCACACACAAGTCCTTATTGCTGTTTTCCGAATGTCCCAGACGATATGAAAAGTAGATTACCAACTTTCCCTTGAAATTGAAAGCACGTGATCACTGTTCGCTATTTTCAGCCATTATAACATTGCAGGGGAGCAGCATCTCATTTAAGATCTTGATCAGTTGTTTATGCAAAAATCTCTGCCAAACGACTCATATTTGCCAATTTTTCCGGTGTGTAAATTTATATCCCAATACCTACTCTTTGAGGGTCGATCTCTTCTTAAATTTCTAAAACCAGATAACTTTAATCACGAAGATATTTGAGTTCTTTTAAATTCTTTCTTTATCGGAAGTTGAGTTCATAAATAGGAAATTGTGCAGTTCCACGGCCACACATTTATCTCTTCTTGAGACATTTGCTTCCAATGGTTCTGAGAATGATTTAATGAGAGCGTTCCATGAAAAGAAGGTCGGTCTACAATCACGGAAGTGAGAGCTTTCGTTTTTAAGTAATCCTAGAAATAGCCCGTTCTGAATACTGCGCACATTTTAACCCCCGTCGCCTTTGTTTAAATAAAAAGGAAGTAACTGGGAATGAATAATTATCTCCTTTCCTTTGACTTATGTATCTTCTTTAGAAATTTCGGTTTCATTCTCAGTGTTCCTTAAATTATTATAAAAGTTAACGAACGAATAACGCAACAATGCAATGAGCAACGACGTTAAAGTAAGTAGATATCGCTCTGTTAGAGTTGCCATTTGTCACAGTGCAAATGCTTACTGTCTTTCCTAGTCTTTATTTTTTTGCTTTTGTAACGTGCTTCATTGCACTTAGACTACGCAAGGTTAGTACTTCATTTCCTATACCAATAAACTTTAGGATCTTACCTTGTAAGCTTTTTCTCGAGATCTTATCGCTTTGTGCTGTTTCGTTTTCTGTTCAGAACAGTCTACGACAGATACTTGAATGTCATGTTCAACAAACCGTTCAAAGAGTTGAATTTGAATGAGTTAATTAAGGTTAGACACAGCAGTTCCATCTTGAAAATGACATTTCTTGGACTTTAGGGCGCAGATGATTCAATAAGGCTATATCAATGACTTATCACGCCTTAGTCTCTGGAAAAAATTATTTCTAAACAAAGATTTATGTCTGCCTTATCTCTCTCTCTCAGATGCGTCATCAAAGATATAATGAATGACATCGGAGCGTTTATCAACCCCCCCATTTCTGTAGTAAAAAGTTTAACTCCTGACTGGTTGCCGTCATAAACCACATTGCCATTAGTTGAAACACTCTCAAAATCTTAATCGTTTAAAAGATTTCAAATATCTGGAGGTAAACAGAGACAATTTAAACTTAATTGAACAAACAAAATGGTATTTTTTATGGGTGTCTGTTGAACGTATTAAACACAGAAGCGCCACACTCACTAAGGTGAGGAAACCTTTTATCTGAAATAAATTGACAAAGCAAGTGTAACAGTCCATATATAAATGAAATAGATATTAAATATTAAAGATACCAATTTCTCTTTAATAAAACCTTCTTCAGTTTACACTAAACAAAAAATTAACAAAACCTTTAAAAGACAGCTTTGAAAAAGTTAATGTAGGAGGTAAGAAATTTTACTCGCTCATTATATGAAGAGCAATACCAGTACTCTAACTGAGTAGATGATTTGGGTCTGCCCGCTACGGCAACCGTTGACCGTATAGCGATCTACAGCCACTTAACACCTAAGTAACAGGAGTTGCTGTATGCCGCAAAAGTCCACC